>NC_064835.1:51538181-51841212 GCF_024166365.1 Elephas maximus indicus
CATAATGAAAAGACTAATAAGCTGGAAAAATCCATAGACAGCAATCAGAAATTCAGAAGATTAACAATAAAATTACTGAATTAGATATCTCAGTAGAAAGAGGAGCAGAATTGAGCAAGTAGAAGCTAGAATTTCTGAACTTGATAAATCACTTGGCACTAATATATTTGAAGAAAAATCAGATAAAAGAATTTTAAAAAATGAAGAAACCGTAAGAATCATGTGGGACTCTATCAAGAGAAATAACCTACAAGTGATTGAAGTACTAGAACAGGGAGGGATAACAGAAAATATAGAGAAAATTGTTGAGGATTTGTTGGCAGAAAACTTCCCTGATATTGTGAAAGATGAGAAGATATCTATCCAAGATGCTCATCAAACTCCACATAAGGTAGATCTTAAAAGAAAGTCACCAAGACATATTATAATCAAGCTTGCCAAAACCAAAGATAAAGAGACAATTATAAGAACAGTGAGGGATAAAGGAAAACTCACAAGGGAGAGCCAATAAGAATAAGCTCGGACTAGTCGGCAGAAACCATGCAGGCAAGAAGGCAATGGGATGACATATTTAAAAAATTGAAGGAAAAAAATTGCCTGCCAAGAATCATATATCCATCAAAACTGTCTCTTAAATATGAAGGTGAAATTAAGACATTTCCAGATAAACACAAGTTGAGGGAATTCGTAAAAACCAAACCAAAACTATAAGAAATAATAAAGGGAGTTCTTTGGTTAGAAAATCAATAGTATCAGGTATCAACCCAAGACTAGAACACTGGGCAGAGCAACCAGAAGTCAACCCAGACAGGGAAATCCAAAAACAAAAAACAAAGCAAGATTAAAAAAAAAAAAAAACCAACAGAAAAAGCCCAACACAGGGTAACGGTGATGTTGTTATATAAAAGAAGACAACACTAAAATAGTAAAGAGGGACTAGGAAATGTAATCATACACTTTCCATATGGAGAGGAAGATACGGTGATACAAAGAAATTAGTTATAAATTTAGAAAAATAAGGGTAAATAATAAGGTAACCACAAAGGAGACAAACTATCCTACTCATCAAAATAAAATACTAGGGAAAAATACAGACTCAGCAGAAACAACAACAACAAATATGAGGAAAGGACAATATATAAAGAAAATCTACACAGCACATAAAATCAAGTGGGAAAAAGAAGCTGTCAGCACACAAAAGAAGACATCAAAATGATAGCACCTATCCATAATTACCCTGAATGTAAATGGACTAAATGCACCAATAAAGAGACAGAGTGGCAGAATGGATTAAAAAAACAAGATCCATCTATATGCTGCCTACAAGAGACACACCTTAGACTTAGAGACAGAAACAAACTAAAACTCAAAGGATGGAAAAAAATATATCAAGCAAACAACAATCAAAAAAGAGCAGGAGTGGCAATATTAATTTCTGACAAAATAGACTTTAAAGTTAAATCCATCGGAGAGGATAAGGAAGGACACTATATAATGATTAAAGGGACAATACACCAAGAAGTTATAACCATATTAAGTATTTATGCACCCAGTGACAGGGCTGCAAGATACATAAAACAAACTAGGTCAGCATTGAAAAGTGAGATAGACAGCTCTGCAATAATAGTAGGAGACTTCAGCATGCCACTTTCGGTGAAGGACAGGACATCCAGAAAGAAGCTCAATAAAGACACGGAAGATCTAAATGCCACAATCAACCAACTTGACCTCGTAGACATACAGAACACTCAACTCAACAGCAACCAACTATACTTTCTTTTCTAGTGCACGTGGAACATTCTCTAGAATAGACCACGTATTAGGTCATAAAGCAAGCCTTGGCAGAATCCAAAACATTGAAATATTACAAAGCATCTTCTCTGACCATAAGGCCATAAAAGTGGAAATCAGTAACAGGAAAAGCAAGGAAAAGAAATCAAACACTTAGAAACTGAACAATACCCTTCTCGAAAAAGACTGGCTTATAGAAGACATTAAGGATGGAATAAAGAAATTCATAGAATCCAATAAGAATGAAAACACTTCCTATCAGAACCTGTGGGACACAGCAAAAGCGGTGCTCAGAGGCCAATTTATGTCAATAAATGTACACATCCAAAAAAGAAGAAAGGGCCAAAATCAAAGAACTATCCCTACAACTTGAACAAGTACAAAGAGAGCAACAAAAGAAACCCACAGGCACCAGAAGAAAACAAATAATAAAAATCAGAACTGAACTAAATGAAATAGAAAACAGAAAAACAATTGAAAGAATTAACAAGACCAAAAGCTGGTTTTTTGAAAAAATCAACAAAATTGATAAACCATTGGCCAAACTAACAAAAGAAAAACAGGAGAGGAAGCAAATAACCCAAATAAGAAATGAGAGGGGCGATATTACAACAGACCCAACTGAAATTAAAAGAATCATATCAGATTACTATGAAAAACTATATTCAAACAAATTTCAAAGCCTAGAAGAAATGGATGAATTCCTAGAAACACACTACCTACCTAAACTAACACAAACAGAGGTAGAACAACTAAATAGACCCATAACAAAAGAAGAGATTGAAAAGGAAATCAAAAACCTCCCTACAAAAAAAAAAAGCCCTGGCCTGGATGGCTTCACTGCAGAGTTCTAGCAAACTTTCAGAGAAGAGATAACACCACTATTACTAAAGGTATTTCAGAGCATAGAAAAGGATGGAATACTACCAAATTCATTCTATGAAGCCACCATATCCCTGATACCAAAACCAGGTAAAGACACCACAAGAAAAGAAAATTATAGACTTATAATCCGTCATGAATGTTGATGCAAAAATCCTCAAAAAATTCTAGCCAATAGAATTCAACAACATATCAAAAAAATAATTTACCATGACCAAGTGGGATTCATACCAGGTATTCAGGGATGGTTCAACATTAGACAAACAATTAATGTAATCCACCACATAAATAAAACAAAAGACAAGAATCACATGATTTTATCAATTGATGCAGAAAAGGCATTTAACAAAGTTCAACACTCATTCATGATAAAAACTCTCAGCAAAATAGGAATAGAAGGAAAATTTCTCAACATAATAAAGGGCATTCATACAAAGCCAACAGCCAACATCACCCTAAATGGAGAGACCGTGAAAACATTCCCAATGAGATCAGGAACCAGACAAGGATGCCCTTTATCACCACTCTTATTGAACATTGTGCTGGAAGTGCTAGCCAGAGCAATTAGGCTAGACAAAGAAATAAGGGGCATCCAGATTGGCAAGGAAGAAGTCAAAGTATCTCTATTTGCAGATGACATGATCTTATACACAGAAAACCCTAAGGAATCATCCAGAAAACTACTGAAACTAATAGAAGAGTTCAGCAGAGTATTGGGATACAAGATAAACAGACAAAAATCAGTTGGCTTCCTCTACACCAACAGAAAGAACATCAAAGAGGAAATCACCAAATCAATGCCATTTACAGTAGCCCCCAAGAAGATAAAATACCTGGGAATAAATCTTCCCAGAGATGTGAAAGACTTATACAAAGAAAACTACAGTACACTTCTGCAAGAAACCAAAAGAGACTTACATAAGTGGAAGAACATACCTTGCTCATGGATAAAAATAAAAAATATATATATATATTTTTTTTTTAGGAAGACTTAATATTATAAAAGTGTCTATTCTACCAAAAGCGATCTATACATTTAATGCAATTCCGATCCAAATCCCAACGATATTCTTTAATGAGATGGAGAAAGAAATCACCAATTTCATACGGAAGGGAAAGAGGCCCCGGATGAATAGGCATTGCTGAAAAAGAAAAACAAAGTGGGAGGCCTTACTTTACCTGATTTTAGAACCTATTATACTGCCACAGTAGTCAAAACAGCCTGGTACTGGTACAACAACAGATACATGGACCAATGGAACAGAAATCAGAATCCAGACATAAACCCATCCACATATGAGCAGTTGATACTTGACAAAGGCCCCAAACAGTTAAATGGGGAAAAGACAGTCTTTTTAAGAAATGGTGCTGGCATAACTGGATATCCATCTGCAAAAAAATGAAACAAGACCGATACCTCACTCCATGCACAAAAACTAACTCAAAATTGGTCAAAGACCTAAATATAAAATCTAAAACGATGAAGATCATGGAAGAAAAAATAGGCACAATGTTAGGAGCCCTAATACATGGTATAAACAGTATAGAAAACATTATAAAGAACACAGGAGAAAAACTAGATAACTGGGAGCTCCTAAAAATCAAACACTTATGCTCTTCCAAAGACGTCACCAAAAGATTAAAAAGACTACCTACAGACTGGGAAAAAGTTTTTAGATATGACATTTCTAATCAGCGCCTCATCTCTAAAACATACATAATACTGTAAAAACTCAACTGCTAAAAGACAAATAACCCAATTAAAAAATGGGCAAAAGATATGAATAGACACTTCACTAAAGAAGACATTCAGGTAGCTAACAGATATATGTGGAAATGTTCACAATCATTAGCCATTAGAGAAATGCAGATCCAGCCTTGTTGGATGAAATCTCATCCAACAAGGCTGGCATTAATCCAAAAAACACAAAAGAATAAATGTTGGAGAGGCTGTGGAGAGATTGGAACACTTCTACGCTGCTCGTGGGAATGTCAAATGGTATAACCACTTTGGAAATCGATTTGGCACTTCCTTAAAAAGCTAAAAATAGAACTACCATAGGATCCAGCAATCCCACTCCTTGGAATATATCCTAGAGAAATAAGAACCTTTACACGAACAGATATATGCACACCCATGTTTATTGCAGCACTGTTTACAATAGCCAAAAGCTGGAAGCAACCAAGGTGCCCATCAACGGATGAATGGATAAATAAATGATGGTATATTCACACAATGGAATACTATGCATCAATAAAGAGCAGTGAGGAATCTGTGAAACATTTCATAAAATGGAGGAACCTGGAAGGCGTTATGCTGAGTGAAATTAGTTGCAAAAGGACAAATATTGTATAAGACCACTATTTTAAGAACTTGAGAAATAGTTCAAACTGAGAAGAAAACATTCTTTTGTGGTTACGAGAGGAGGGAGGGAGGGTGGGAGAGGAGTAATCACTAATTAGATGGCAGATAAAAACTACTTTAGGTGAAGGGAAAGACAGCACAAAGTACAGGGGAGGTCAGCACAATTGGGCTAAACCAAAAGCAAAGAAGTTTCCTGAATAAACTGAATGCTTTGAAGGCCAGCATAGCAGGGGCAGGGGTCTGGGGACCATGGTTTCAGGGGACATCTAAGTCAATTGGCATAATAAAATCTACTAAGAAAACATTCTGCATCCCACTTTGGAGAGTGGCATCCGGGGTCTTAAAGGCTAGCAAGCAGCCATCTAAGATGCATCAATTGGTCTCAACCCACCTGGATCAAAGGAGAATGAAGAACACTAAGGACACAAGGTGATTACGAGCCCAAGAGACAGAAGGGGCCACATGAACTAGCGACTACATCATCCTGAGACCAGAAGAACTAGATGGTGCCCGGCCACAACTACCCTGACAGGGAACACAACAGAGAACCCCTGAGGGAGCAGCAGAGCAGTGGGATGCAGACCCCAAATTCTCATAAGAACAGACTTAATGGTCTGACTGAGACTGGAAGGACCCCAGTGGTCATGGCCCCCAGACCTTCTGTTGTCCCGGGACAGGAACGATTCCCGAAGCCAACTCTTCAGACCTGGATTGGACTGGACAATGGGTTGGAGAGGGATGCTGGTGAGGAGTGAGCTTCTTGGATCAGGTGGACACTTGAGACTATGTTGGCATCTCCTGCCTGGAGGGGAGATGAGAGGGGGCTAGAAGCTGGCGAAACTGATACGAAAACAGAGAGTGGAGGGAGAGAGCAGGCTGTCTCATTAGGGGGAGAGTAATTGGGAGTGTGTAGCAAGTTGTATATGGGTTTTTGTGTGAGAGACTGACTTGATTTGTAAACTTTCACTTAAAGCACAATAAAAATTATTTTAA
Source organism: Elephas maximus indicus (assembly GCF_024166365.1). Lineage (NCBI taxonomy): Eukaryota > Metazoa > Chordata > Mammalia > Proboscidea > Elephantidae > Elephas > Elephas maximus. Next base: position 51,544,213 of record NC_064835.1, read on the forward strand.
AAAAAAAGAATAAATGATGGATGGATGCCCAAGGTAATAAAAAGAAACAAAAGTTAGTGGCAAGGCCAAGATGAGGACTGGATTCTCCTGACTCGGTGACCAGAATTCTTTCAATCCAATTTCTTCCTGCTTTCCAGGTGCATTTACTTACGTTTGTCCTTTCAAAAAAAGTCTGCTTTGCTAGACATACTTACTCAATTTTGTCCTACAAAATCCTGGCTTTCCAGTGCCCTGCTAGTGGTTAAATACTAAAGGAAAATAAAAACATGCTATTTTAGTCTACTATGAAAATGGCAGTTACTTTGTGTGTTAGCTTCCCCCAAAGCATGACATTTTTAAATGAGACACTTATTGTATTGTTGCCTTGAGGAATAATCTCTAACTCCCAAATAGAGGCTTGTATAGCCATTTAGTTGGAAACAAATTAGGCAGAGATTCATTCCCAGCATCAGCAAAATAATAAATTATCTACTACCCAGACTATTGGGTGTACGATATGCTTGTTCATGAATAATGCAATGTAAAACTAATATGCAGTCTACAATTTTCAGAGTGTCTCCACATGAATTATACCATTTCATCTTATGTCACAGGACATCACTTATTCCAGCTTGATAAACTGGCAGAGATGAGGGGTGTGACAGAAACCAGGTAGAGTCAATGACCATGTTCCAGGCTCTCCCAAGATACATAAAGCAGGTTGATGTTTGTGCTCAAGTTTCCACTTACCATAACTAAGTTGATACAGCCTACCAATTTTGAATACAATGCTAAGAACTCATTGCATTGTTCAGAATATACTGTTGAGGCATGTGCCAACCTACAGGGCTTTCTTGACCATTTTTCCTTCGATACATACATCCCGAGATACATATCCACTTGAGATATTTTATGTAATCTTTTCCTCCCACTATTTTTTTTTTCTTGTGTCCCCTCAAATGTACCCAGTTTTTGAGACAATACCCAAGATTAAAACAAAACAAAATAAAACTGCATTTCTTTGAATCATACCAAGTAGACTAACATTGTATTTTGGTAGAAATTAAGACATTGAAAGTAAATGGAAGATATATGTCTAAACAAAGGTTCTAAGCAAAGTTGGACTGCTATCTAATTCACTTAAGGTTTTTTTTTTTTTTTAAATAAAACTATCCTTCAACTCATTAATGATGTTGATAGCCAAGGCAGCTAGGAGCTGCTTAGCCATTATCAAACAAAGGCTTAAATGACAACACTGGGTGTGGCTCAATTGGGAGCTGCTCAGACCCAGGGGAATCTGCCCCTCTAGTCCATTGTCTTCAAAGCACTGGGTGTGGCTCAAGCCAGTTTATTGGCCTACATTCCAAAGAAAAAATGCAATTTGTCTTACTGTGCCTGCACTCTATGATAACCTATGTAGTCTGTAATGTTTTTGTATATATTTCCTTTTGAAAGACTGTTTATAAGGCTCTGCCTCCCTTTGTTTGGAGGGACTGATTTGAGGTATTTTTTTTACCTCCTTGCTCCTTGCCTGTATGCTTGCAATGAACGCTCTTCCTCCCTCCTCACCTTGGTGTGTCTTTAGTGACAAGAAGCTGTACTGAACAGAACCTGGTTAGGTAACAACGTCAGTCAAGAAAAATTAAAATTGTGTGTTTTTTAAATTTTATCCAATCTCCTTTTTTGCTTCCAAGCAGAAAAAGTAGTCTCATTGAGGCACTGATTCTCAAGCTATCTTATCCGCAAGACTGAAACATGTAATATACCTAAGCTTAATATTGCAAAATGAATCTTTTGTACTAGTTTGGTCCTATGTATACTCTACCTGACTATGAAAATAAAGAAATGAACAACTTCCTCAGAAGTTCTAAAATAAGTTTTTAAATTAGTTCAACACTTTTCAGATGTCCATTTAGTTTCATTGAGAAATATAAGTCAAATCTGTTTTTTATTGCACCATATAACTTTTCTAATGGTATGCTATCTCTTACCCAACAACTATTAATGAAGCTACCATGCCATAGCATACCCATTGCCACTCAGTCGATTCCGACTCATAGCAACCCTATAGGACAGAGTAGAACTGCCCCATAGGGTTTCCAAGCAGTGGCTGGTGGATTCCAACTGCTGACCTTTTGGTTAGCAGCCAAACGCTTAACCACTGAGCCACCAGGGCCCTGATGAAGATAATTATCCCAATTATTGAAAAAAAAAAATCAAAACAGCTTTCTAATGAGAAGTTGCATTTGTATAGAAATGTTGAATTTGGAAACAGGTAAGAGTTTGTTTCCTATAATTGAAACAACGTATTTCTATTTGTTGGCTCATGGCTCATTTTCTTCCATGTGAGTAGGCCCTAATCTCCATCATTGTGTCACATAACATATTATAGTGCCAAGAAAGGAAACACTGACCTTTGGTTATCATCCTATGTGACACTCAAGTCTGAGTGTTAGAGGGACTATTTCCAGGGCTGTAGGCTTTGGTGAGTCATTTATACCTTCTGGACTGTAGATTTTTACCTGTTTTGTATACTATTCAAGGATAGCACAAAATGTAGGTAAAAATAAAACAAAACAATAAAACTTAAGATAGAATTTAAGCAGGACCCTAAGAAATTATCTATGAAGATGTAAGTCAAATATGGAGTCGTTTGGTAGTATTTGTTGAAAGAACGAATGCCTTTTAGATGATTAATCTGCTGGGACCTCCCTACCTCTCACATAGGTCATTGGGCCTAACATGATTGAACACAGGGAGGATCCATGAGAGGTTGTTTACCAGGCAAGTGATACCTTCTCTTATATTCATTCTTGTCTTCTCTTTCTTGGAAAGAGCTACCACATACTCTCAGATTTTTGCCCTTCTCAATAACACAGGGCTTATGATAAGTTTTAGAAAGTAGCTGGTGGGAGAGATACTTTCAGCCTGGAACTAATTGTGCATCATGCTTTGATCCATTATCTAAAATATCTTTTCAAAAAGTCAGAGATTAAAGATATGTGAAACAAATGGATGTCCCTTATAAATCCAAATCTAGCATCTGGGCATGTTAAGCTAACAGATAACTCACAGAATTTTAAGTGTAGAATGTTAAATGGAAGAGTTGAAAATCAACCATTAAGGATAAAAAAGGATAGGCTTGTTTAAATAAGTATGACAAATTGAAGTCTAGGAGTCAATGCTACTAAAGAATAAAGCTGATTGAGGGAACTGCAAAAAGACTAGAAAAGGACATTCTAAGTTCAGCAATTCTGAAACACAAACCTCCATGTTGGACAACGTCCCAGAAAGACGTGGACTCCTTAAATTCCAGTTTGCACATTCACGTGTGATAAACCCAGACTTGTCTATGGTGTCAATCATTGTTTATAAGTTAGTGGCTCCCACATCTTTATCGCCAGACCAAAGGATTCTTTACACACACAGACACACACACACACTATATAAAATAAATCTCCATATCTGTATTATTTACAGGGAGGCATACTCATTCCATTTAAAATATTGTTCTACATCTCCATCTGTGTTCCCTCCTGTGTCTCCTTTCTTTTTAAGCAGACTACCAAATTCTTAAGTAACTCCCAGTTTCATAAGTAAGACTACCCCTTTTTCCATACTTACATTTACAGCATTTCCAAGGAGATACCAAGCCCTGTTTATTGTACTTCTTTATTTCGGGCTGATACCACATCCACTTAGATTGCTTCAAAAACTTCCTAGTTACTAGTTTTGCCACCATTCCTCCCAAAACTATTAAACTAATCTTTCCAAATTCATATCTGACGTACATGTTTCTCCTAAATAAAACTCCTTTTTGGTTGCCAGTACAAAACCACAACCTCAGTTGCCAAAGTCATTGCCATCAAGTTGATTCCAACTCATAGTGACCCTATAGACACATTAGAATTGCCCAATAGGGTTTCCAAGAAGCAGCTGATGGATTCGAACTACCAACCTTTGGGTCAGCAGCCGAGGTCTTAATCAATATGCCTCCCAGGCTCCATCTCTAGTTAAGAATGGTTTTTCCCTTTTTAAATGGTTACATTTAATGGGTGTATAATTACTTAGTATCTTTGATCTTACTTCTTGGCCCATAAAGTCGGAAATATTTACTCTCTGGCCCTTTACAGATGAAGTGTGTTAGGAGACTATAGAAAGCCCATTACATACACTGTTCACCTTGCCAGCCTCATCTGTCACTACACCCATGAAGTCTACTCTCCAACCAAGACAATCCTGGAAATTGTAAATTTTTAGAGAGTAAAATGCTTATTCCCATTTCTGGGTCTTACCTCAAGTGCTCTCTTGCTCTCTCTGCCTGGAACATGTTCACCTTTGTTCTCTTCAACATTAGAATATTTGCTTCCTTTCTTTAAATTCAATTTACCTCTTCCAGGAAAACTTTGTTGAAGTTTATAGTTCTAGGATAGGTGGTGGTTCTCTGTCCTCTGAAAAACCCTCATTTTTAAATCTGTCATAGCACTTGTTCCATAATACATTATAGAGTAGTTAACATTTTTTTAAAACAACTGTTACAATATCTCCCATCCCATTTGCTCTTCTGCTCTCTGACTGACCACAATCCTAAGAAGAGGTGGGGTATATGACTCTACTCCTTGAATCTGAGCAGGCTTTGTGACTACCTTGACCAATACAATATGGCAGAATTGACACTGTGACAGTTGTCAGAGTAGCCCTCAAAAAGCCTGGTAGCTTGTGATTTCTGTGGCTTGGGAACTATCCTCCGTGAAAGAGTTGTGATCACCCTGAGTCCACCATAGGTAATAAGCTTAAACCTCATGGTGAGGCCATGGAGAGTGAGATGCCAAGTGGAGAGAGAGAAATGCCATGGGGCACTGAGACCCCAGCAATGCCATAAGAAATCATAGTGAAAGTGGATTCTCCAGCCTTAATACTGGAGCTGACACCATTGGATCTGAGACATAGTGCCCAGCTAAGAACTTTCTAAATTTCTGACCTACAAAATGTGAGCAAAATGAGTTGGCAGTTTTAAGGCAGCAGCTTTGGGGGTGGTTTGTCACAAAACTATATATAGCATTTTGTTGGGTGATGTTGAGTCAGTTCCGACACATGGAGACCTCATGTGACAGAGTAGAACTGCCCCATAGGCTGTAATCTTTATGGAAGCAGATTGCTAGGACTTTGTTCTGTGGAACTGCTGGCTGGGTTCAAACTGACAATCTTTGGGTTAACAGCTGAGCACTTAACCATTGTGCCACCAGGTCTCTTAATATATAACTAGGACAAAATAATTGCCTCATTACTAGTTTGTTTTTTATCTCTGAATGTGAGATTGAAATGACTAGGTAAGATTCTCTATCACTGAGCATGTTTCACAGAGCATGGCATGTAGGAGATATTTATGAATATGTAAGTGAATCAAGGTTCATGAAAGTGTGTAGCTAGCAGATGCCTTCTATCAAGAGAAGGAAGAAAGAGGGAGATGAAAAGGTTGTGGGGAGAAGCAATGGAGGGAATAAAGTTCATTTAGATGTGGTTAGAAAGAGGGAATACATTTGAGGAGCAGGGGGAAACAATTGTGAAGGTGTGTTGGAGCCAATAATTTACTAGGAAGACTCACAGGACACATCATTCACATGTATGATTTATTATGACAAAATAATACCAAACAAAATCAAAGGAAAGAGACATGGGGAAAAGCTAGGCACAGTTTCCAAGAGTCCTCTCCCCGTGTAGTCACTCAGGATGCACCTGATTTCCCAGCAATGAGTTGTGACAACACATGTGAAAGGTTGCAAACCATGGAGGCTCACTAGAGACTCAGCACCAAAAGGTTTCATTGGGAGTTGGTCACATAGCCACCCTCTGCCTTGCCCATTGCCAGTTGCCGTCAAGTCAATTCTGACTCATAGCAACCCTCTGCCTTATACATATGAAAATTCCAGACTCCCAGAAGGAAGACAGGTATTGAACTTAAATCATATTTTTGGTACAAACAGTTGAAGGACAGTGAGCCACTCTTTTCAGTTCTGAGAATGGTGGGAATCCTCCTGAAATTTAAGTTCACGGTGCTAGTTGAGGGCCAATCTTGTAAGCAGGTCTTTTAAAGGGTAGCAGTCAGGTTTGCTATGCTAACTCCTTTAGGCACAGAAGGGAAGAATTATAGTCTTAGAGGCTGAACTCACACCTTAAACAGTCGTCAAAAGCCATTTGTGGCTCCAGTGGAAAAAAGCGCTAATGAATGTTATGTTAAGGTATCAAACAGATTCAGTTTCAATTAAGAAAACGCTTTACCTGATTGTTCCTAATAGAACATCTAATAAGTTAGTTTTTAGTATGGAGAAGAAATGGGACCTTTCCATATAATTCTCACATTACAAGGGAATTGTTGTTGTTTTTTTTTTTATGCTGCAAATATTTATTGATTCTCTGCCATGTGCAAGTAACCGTGATACAATTTTTAATGGTGATTGTGAAGCAGAGACTTCTTAAAAGGACTTCAGGAAACAATGCATAAGAACAATTAATACGTAAAACCCAAAAAAACCCATTGCCATCAAGTCAATTACAATTCTTAGCGACCCTATAAGATAGAGTAGAACGGCCTCATAGAGTTTCCAAGGAGTGCCTGGTGGATTTGAACTTTTGGCTAGCAGCTGTAGCACTTAACCACTACGCCGCCAGGGTTTCCAATTAATAGGTAAACTACTGTATAATCTAGAAAAGGCTATCACACAGGCTTATGTGGCTTGCTTGGTACATACCAAAGGAGATAGCTGAAGCTGTTAGGGGTGGAGTTTTGGAGACTGTCCCTTTCCTGAAGTAACTAGTGAGCCAGGAGTTGAATTCGGAGTCTGATTTAGCTGTGCAGAAATAAGAGCAAGGATCTTAATTTTTCAGCCGAGAGAATAGTATTACCCAAGGCTTTACAGTCTGTAGCACATTTTTAGGAAAACCAGGTGAATTGAAATCACCCAATGACTTGCAGAGCACATTTATAGGTCTGAACGTCAAATGAAGGTGACAGGAAGCTAGTGAGGTCTTTAAGTGAAAAGCCAGGGTTAGAACAGTACATACAAACAGACCTTTCAGATCCTGGTGTGAAGAATGGATTAGAGCAGTGTTTTTCTCAGGTTCGTCATTCGTATGATGCTTTTAGTGTCTAAGTCCCTCTGTTATTATAACTTGGCTTTCTCTATATAGACTTTAAATCAACCCATCTTTCCATTTTTCTTACTATGCAATAATGTCTATAAAATATACACCAACCAATCAACCCACTGTCGTTGAGTGGATTCTGACTCATAGTGACCCTATAGGACAGTGTAGAAATGTCCCATAGTGTTTCCAAGACTGTAAATCTTTAGGGAAGCAAACTGCCACACCTTTCTCCCATGGAACAGGCCAGTGGGTTCAAGCAACTGACCTTTTGGTTAGCAGCCAAGTACTTTAACCGTTGCTCCACCAGGGCTCCACTGCTCCAACAGGGCTCCTCTAAAATATTTGAGTATATTTAATACATAAAATATATTTTTTTATGTTTACATATAATTTTTAAATACATATGCATATATCCACATGTATAGATAGGTGTATCTCCACGAAGGCAACAAAATATGTGAATACAGGAGTTTGGCAGGGGTTGATAGGCCAATTTATATATATTTTTACATGGTGTATATTAAATATATAACTGATAAATGAATAGTGATTCGTATACCCTGAAAATGCTTTTTGTACCATTAAGGATAGAGGTTACTGGAATAGTTTCTAAGAAGTGATGACACTGGTTCTGTTTCTGGCAATAGCTGTTTAAAAAAGTCACTCCAAGTGGAGCTACATATAAAATTTCTGGATAAATTATTTTTTTAAATCTTAACTCCTAGCTTTGCTGATGGCAAATAAAGGAATACATCATAGGCCAGAATCACAAGAAAAGTAAAACCCTGAGGAGAGCCATAGAAATCAAGTGACTTTTTCTTTGGACTTGTCTATCAGTCTCTCGTGGTCTTGAGCCAGAATTTGAATGAGTTGCTGGGAGACAAAGTAAGGGGCCCAACAGAAATAGAGTTCAGATCTAATGGCTCCATATTAAGACAGGAAACTCAAGAAGCGATCTTCTAAATAGGTTAAGAAAATTCACATTGAGAGAAATGGGAAGGTTGAATGAGTGACTAAGTCTTGGTCTTGGGTCAGACAGAGGAAAATGCTTCCTTGGAGAATTTCTAAGTCTGTACTCACACTGGTTTTCAAGCTGGAAATTAAGCTACCTTATATCACCCTCCCCCTGCAAAAAAAAAAAAAAACTAAGATTTAAAAAATTTAAAAGTTGGTGGAGTCCACAGGAACTTGGTAGAAGCAAATGCAAATTTTCTCTAGATAAAAGTACTCCCAATCACAGCTTCAAATAATTCTTAAAAATAAAGATGCAAGGAATAGGTGCTCATATTCGAAACCAACTGAATACCTAGGAATTGGAATTCAATAAGCAGGAGTCATCAATGAACAAAAAATATAGAATCAGACAAAAAAAAAAAAAACCTTTAGGTTGGAGTGATAAGATACAGAATATAAAACAAGCAAGTTTCACATATCTAATGAAATACATGAGAAAATGAAAATATGTTGAAAGTAGAATTTATCTGTCAGATTGGAAAATAAGCCAGATGGGAAATTTTATAATTGAAAAAAAAAAAAAAGAGAGACAGTGAGTTTGAACTTTAGATTGTCATAGTTGAAGAGATTAGTGACCTGGACATTTGTATGAAGAAATTAACACAGAATGAGGCAAAGAGACATAGAGGTAAATACATGAAGAGATAGAGATTTTAAAATATATGAAGCATAGAGTAAGAATGTCCAGCATATGTACATTTTGAGTCTCAAAAAGACATGATAGAAAAATTTGGTAAAAGCTATGTTTTAAGAAATAATGGTTGATATATATCTGGATTGATACAAGAACTAAATTTTACATTTCAGGGAGCTTAATAGAGCTAAAGTCAAATTAACACACACACAAAGACAAAACTTAGTATAACTTCATTTCGGAGAACCAAAGACATTGAGATGATTAAAAAAGTTCCTCAGAGAAAAGATAATCCACAAAGGATGACAATTACTTTGAAAGCTGGCTACTCAGCAGCAGGAAAGCCTGTCAGAAGACAGCGTAGTATCCTCAAACTCTGGGGTGAAATTTAACCATCACACTACAATTATAAATCCTGTGAAATTAATTTTTTTTTAATGTGGCAAAAGAGACATTTTCTTTTTAGAAAAACCGAAAGAACTTGACTGTAAGAAAACTTCATAGATATATTTTAAGGGAGGCCCAGGGGAGAACCCTGGAAGGAAGGTCTGAAAATTAAGAAAAATTGTTGTTCACTCAATATTTTATTTGCATGTTGAGGTGAACGATGCCACACACATCGGGAGAATATGAAAACATTTCTTACACACATAATGAGACTGGCTTGACATTTTTTTGGTGGTTACATGATGGGACTGGGGTGGAGTTTCCCGTACAAAGGCAGAAACTTGCATGGTTTTAACTTCCCAGAGCTCCTGGGCTTTCTTTCTTTTTTTTTTTTTTAATAATTTTTATTGAGCTTTAAGTGAAAGTTTACAAATCAAGTCAGTCTGTCACATTTAAGCTTATATACACCTTACTACATACTCCCATTTACTTTCCCCCTAATGAGTCAGCCCGTTCCCTTCTTCCAGTCTCTCCTTTCGTGACTGTTTTGCCAGTTTCTAACCCTCTGTACCCTCCCATCTCCCATCCAGACGGGAGATGCCAATACAGTCTCAAGTGTCCTCCTGATACAAGTAGCTCACTCTTGATCAGCATCTCTCTCCAGCCCATTGGCCAGTCCCTTCCATGTCTGATGAGTAGTCTTTGGGAGTGGTTCCTGTCCTGGGCCAACAGAAAGTTTGGGGACCATGACCACCAGGATTCTTCTAGTCTCAGTCAGACCATTAAGTCTGGTCTTTTTATGAGAATTTGGGGTCTGCATCCCACTATTCTCCTGCTCCCTCAGGAATTCTCTGTTGTGTTCCCTGTCAGGGCAGTCATTGGTTGTGACCAGGCACCATCTAGTTCTTCTGGTCTCAGGATGATGTAAGTCTCTGGTTCATGTGGCCTTTTCTGTCTCTTGGGCTCATAGTTATCGTGTGACCTTGGTGTTCTTCATTCTCCTTTGATCATCCTGGGCTTTCTTAACACTTGCTCATACATGCAGTCGGAGGGGGAAGGTGAGGTGTGGGCTATGAAAGTGTCAGTAGTCACACAACAAAAATGGAGTCAGACTCTTCATTACAACATTTAGGCAAGGAAAATATTAAGAAACAAAAGTAATTACCTATTAGATTACAGGTCAGGCACTAGAATTTAGCTGTTTTTTTGGCCCTAAGTGTATAATAAAGAGATACAGTCTCAAATTATAGTTGAGGGCATCAATTACTATGAGGGCTAAGACAAAAGGAGTAGCACAGTCTCCAGAGCAAAAGAAGTTTTTTTTTTTTTAAATACTGGTTGGAGATTAAACTTCTTTTTGGTATTGTAATGCGTTTCATAAAACAGTGATCATCCTAAGCTTTTTAGGGGTCTGTGTTATTTCTTTTTGGTATGTTCTAGAAAATGAAAAGTTTCAGAGTATTAATATCTGATTTACCACTAGGAAGAGATTTACACAGTGAGATGAACTATTTCATTGGTCTTTTTTTTTTTTTTTTCCTGATTCATTTATTTATTTAGCTATATTTTAAGTTTCTCAATCCAAGATTTTAACTACAACTTCTATTCTGGTGAATACCATTCAGTGTCTGATGCCTAGTGAAGTAAATGATCAGCCTGCAGCTGATGGATGATTGGTTCATTTATTTAATGTGAATGGAAAGTGCCTCCTTACATTAGTTGCTATGGGGAACTAAATATAAGGAGAAGGTATAGTAGAATTGAAATAGAGAAAACAAGAACAAACACAAAGGAATCTCATTGGACAAAATTTAAAATGAAGCTACCAAATGAGTTTTGACTCAGGCAATCAACCTGACAGCAGTGGGTTTTTCGAGTTTGAAGAAACTCATAGATTAATAAAAAATAAAAGGAGGAGGATTATTGGATTGAAATACAGGTGTTAAGATGACCAGGATATGTCTAGACACCAAGGAGGAAAACGAGGTTACAGAGTGAAACTGAGAAGTGCACTTCAGGATCTGCTGGGAGAAGCAAGACTGGTGCAGGCAACAGCAAAATTCAGGAAATTTGACAAGAGTGGCCCAATAGGATGCTGTATTATTATATTTATTTTATTCACAAAATAATCTGCTGATCTGAAACTTTGCTTCTGGGCTTCCTTAATGAAATGAAATAAAGTTTAATATGAAGTTAAAATTGACTCTCTGGGTCAAATATTAATTTCAGAGGGTTTAAAACAGTTTTCCTAGGTTTTATATTATAATACTCTCTTTAAAATAATCTATAAACCTCTTAATTGCCTTTTGAATAAAATCAATATTCTCTGATCTTAGTATTCATAATAATTATGACCTGGTCCCTAAGTGCACGTCAATCTTCCCTTATAACAAGTTATCTTCATTTCTACTCCAGTTATAACAGTTTCTTGTATCTCTTCATTTTCAATGTATGGTCTTACATTCATACCTTGATTGCAATTGTCCTTTTGTCTCTCTTCCCCCATGTCTGTCAGTTTGTAACACTGTGGGGGCTTTTGTGTTGCTGTGATACTGGAAGCTATGCCACGGGTATTCACATACCAGCAGGGTCACCCATGATGGAGAGGTTTCAGCTGAGCTTCCAGACTAAGACAGACTACAAAGAAGTCAGCAGTCTACTTCTGAAAAGAATTAGCCAATGAAAACTTTATGAATAGCAGCAAAACATTGTCTGATATAGTGCCAGAAGATGAGACTGTCAAGTTGGAAGGCACTAAAAGTAGAGTCAACCTTAATGATGTAGACACATAAACATTGATATCCTAGGCATTACTGAGCTGAAACGGACTGCAATTAGCCATTTTGAATTGAGCAGTCACATTCTCTGCTTCGCTGGGAATGACAACTTGAAGAAGAATGGCACTGCATTCATCCTCAAAAAGACCATTTCAAGATCTATCCTGAAGTACAACTCTGTCAGTGATAGGATAATATCCATATGCCTACAAGGAAGACCAGTTAATACAACTAAATTTACTCACTAACCACTAAGACCAAAGATGAAGAAATTGAAGATTGTTACCAGCCTCAGCAGTCTGAAATTGATCAAACATGCAATTAGGATGCATTGATAATTAGTGATGATTGGAATGTGAAAGTTGGAAACAAAGAAGACAGACCAGTAGTTGGAAAATATGGCCTTGATGATAGGAAGATGCTGAAAATTGCATGATAGAATTTTGCAAGACCAAAGACTTTTTCACTGCAAATACCTTTTTCATCAACATAGACGGTGACTATAAACATGGACCTCACCAGATGGAATACACAGGAATCAAATCAACTACATCTGTGGAAAGAGACGATGGAAAATTTCAATATCATGAATCAGAACACACCATCACTTGCTTATATGCAAGTTCAGGTTGAAACTGAAGAAAATTAGGCCAAGTCTACGAGAGCCAAATTTCAACCTTGAGTATATCCCACCTGAATTTAGAGACCATCTCAAGAATAGATTTGATGAATTGAGCACTAATGACTGAAGACCAGAGGAGCTGTGGAATGACAATACGTGAAGAAAGCAAGAGGTCATTAAAAATACAGGAAAGAAAGAATAGACCAAAACGGATGTCAGAAGAGACTCAAGCTTGCTTAAGCGAAAGGAAGAAATGATGAAGTAAAAGAACCGAACAGAAGATTTTAAAGGCATCGAGAATTTAAAGTCAAATATTATAATGAAATGTGCAAAGACCTGGAGACATAAAACCCAAAGGAAAGAACATGCTCATCATTTCTCAAGCTGAAAAAACTGAAGAAAAAATTCAAGCCTCGAGTTACAATAATGAAGGATTCTATGGGGAAAATATTAAATGACACAGGAAGCATCAAAAGAAGATGGAAGGGATACACAGAGTCATTGTACCAAAAAGAATTGGTCGACATTCAGCCATTTCAGGAGGTAGCATATGATCAGGAACCAATGGTACTGAAAGAAGTTCAAGCTGCACTGAAGGCATTGACAAAAAACAAGGCTCCAGGAATTAACAGAACACCAATTGAGATGTTTCAATGAACAGATGCAGCACTAGAAGTGCTCACTCATCCATGCCAAGAAATTTGGAAGACAGCTAGCTTCCTGGCCAACTGACTGGAAAAAAAAGAAAAAAAAAATTTTTTTTTTTTTAGAGATCCATGTTTATGCCTATTCCCAAGAAAGGTGATCCAACTGAGAGCAGAAATTATCCAGCAGTGTCATTAATATCACATGCAAGTAAAATTTTGCTGAAGATCATTCAAAAGGATCTATAACAGCATATTGACAGGGAACTGAAAGAAATTCAGGCTGGATTCAGAAGAAGACATGGAACCAGGGTTATTATTGCTGATGTCAGATGGATCCTGGCTGAAAGCAGAGAATACCAGAAATATGTTTACCTGTCTTTTATTGACTATGCAAAGGCATTCGACTGTGTGGATCGTAACAAATTATGGATAATATTGGGAAGAATGGGAATTCCAGGACACTTAATTGTGCTCATGAGAAGCCTGTGCATATATCAAGAGGCAGTCGTTCAAACAGAACAAGTGGATACTGTGTGGTTTAAAGTCAGGAAGGGTGTGTGTTAGGGCTGTATCCTTTCACCATACCTATTCAATCTGTATGCTAAACAAGTAATCTGAGAATCTGAGCTATATGAAGAAGACTGGGACATCAGAATTGGAGGAAGTCTCATTAACAAACTGTGTTATGCAGATGACACAACCTTGCTTGTTGAAAGTGAAGAGATCTTGAAGCACTTACTGACGGAGATCAAAGACCACAGCCATCAGTATGGATTACACCTCAACATAAAGAAAACAAAAATCTCCACAACTGGGCCAATAAGCTACACCATAATAAATGGAGAAAAGATTGAATTTTTCAATGATTTAATTTTACTTGGATCCACAATCAATGCTCATGGATGCAGCAGTCAAGAAATCAAAAGATGCATTGCATCGGGCAAATCTGCTGCAAAAGTCCTCTTTAAAGTGTTGAAAAGCAAAGATGTCAAGATTAAGATGCACCTGACTGAAGCCATGATATTTTCAATCACCTCATATACATGCAAAAGCTGGACAATGAATAAGGGAGATAGAATAATCGACACCTTTGAATTGTGGTGTTGGCGAAGAACACTGAATATACCGTGGACTGCCAAAAGAACGAACAAATCTGTCTTGGAAGAAGTACAACGAAAATGCTCCTTAGAAGCAGGGACAGTGAGACTAAGTCTTACATACTTTGGAGATGTTATCAAGAGGGATCAGTCCCTGGAAGAGGACGTCATGCCTGGTAAAGTAGAGGGTCAGCAAAATAGAGGAAGACCCTCAATGAGATGTATTACACAGTGGCTGCAATAGTGGGCTTAAGCATAACAATGATTGTGACGATGGCACAGGGCCGGGCAGTATTTTTTTCTGTTGTACATAGCGTTACTATGAATCAGAACTGACTGGATGGCACCGAACAACAACAATTTGTGGCTCTTGTACCCTTATGTAATATTTAACCCATTCTCTGTTATTCTGGAAATTTCTTGAAATCTCTTAGTAGCTGATAATCCCTGCATCATATTTAAGTCTTTATGGTTTTATACCTTTTGAGTTTTTTTTCCATTGTTTTAACAGTAAGGGGCCCTGGTGATGCCGTGGATAAGATTATAGCCTTGGAAACACTAAGGAACAATTCTGTTCCATAGTATTGCTATGAGTCGACAATAACAGGGTTATCGTTGTAACATACCTTGGTAGAAAAAGGAGATAAATGTGTGTTTCCATTTCAGTGTCTATAAGAGATTGTTTTGTAGGCTTTGAAATTACGTTTAATTTCATCCTTTTAAAATTTTGCTACATATAACATAAAAGCCAATGGCTGTTGTAAGAAGCTAGGTGCCAAAAAACAAACAAAAAAACCCATTGCCATTGAGTTGATTCCAACTCATAGTGACCCTATTGGACAGAGTAGAACTGTCCCATAGATTTTCCAAGGAGCGCCTGGTGGACTCAAACTGCCAACCTTTTGGTTCTTTTAAACACTACGCCAATTAAGTCCTGCAAATTCATTGTCCTTTAAAACACAGTGCCATATAAAAGCAGTTGCCATCAGTAGATCCTGATTCATGAAGACCCCATATATGTGGGAGTAGAACCATGACCTTTCTTCTGAGGTACCACTGAGTGGGTTCGAACCGCCAACCTTAACCATTTGTGCCACATTGCAGACGTAGACAAAACCTATCTGTAAATCTTACACTGCTTCTTGTTTATAGATTTTCATTTAGGGTAATAATCAACAAAACACTCATTGATTATAAAATATCTAGCAAATACACAATGCATGGATTAAATCGTACACTATATTTGCACATATTTTCCAAGGATTTTAAACTCCTGCTTATTTATAATTTAGACAGCTGAAAATATGACATTAACCTATAAAATATCATGCTCTTTCCAGTACATTGTTGAATTTGTGCTTTTGAGACCAAAAAAGAATATTATGAGGTAAACAAACAAAAGACAATATTATACCTTAAGTTTATAGATGTGAATATTCAAATTTAAGATAAAATATCTTAGGTCATACATCTAGGAGCCAAAATGAAATACATTTTAATGATTTTTTTTTTAATGCCTTCTCTATCCCACTGCCCTTTCTGCTAAATACAGAGAAACGTAACTCTTATCGTAGTTAGGTTAGCATTTAGAACAATTTAATAATTTCCTGGACAGTCATCGTCTCCAGTACGTACATGTCTATGAAGTTTAAATGTATTCTAACAATTTTTTCCCCACTTGCTAATTATGCTTTTATTTCATCTAAGCCAAGTTGGTATTTTGTCCATCTAAAATAGGAAATGAACTTCTAGGACATGAAGCTTTAAATGTACTCAAGTGGAGATGGAGCAGATTTATACCAAATTCAAAATAGTTTTGAAAAAAAACAAGAATTAGCTCCTATTTATCAGAAGGTATTTGGCAGTATTTGCCTAAAGATCATTTAGGGTCACTAAAGACAAATAAAATGTCATGTTATGAATTGGCTAGGACCTGAGGGCATATAAGTAGCCTTCAGTTTAGCACACTCACTAGCCAGTGGAACCTGCAATCCAGGCTACTATGTAAACGGGAGAGGATGAATGGTTTCCTCCCAAATAGCTCTTGAATTTCTGTTTGCTTGTTTTAATCCTTCTCCTTATGACTATTTTAAAAAGGAACTGGATTCATTTATTGTGATTCAAGGAGGTGGGAGGCATATCTTCATGGCTAACTGGATTGATTCCTTGCAGGTCATTGGGTGAGCAATTGAACAGATCATCGCATAATCAATTCCATCCCACAGGCAAATTGGCCATACTTCAGAAAAGCCGGGCCTCTCATGTCAGTGGTACTAAGCACATCGCAGGAACTCTGAGATGGCTATATAAATGTTCTAGAGAATCAATAGGCTTTTGATTTCCTTATTCTAGCGACAGAAACATAAAAGAAAGAGAACTAAACTAAGACTTGAGAGGCTGCTTTGAGTCACAATCCTTCTATTAATTAGGTGTCTGAAACTTGGAAGACACATGAACAGAAACAGAAAGCCAGACTGACTTACGTGAAGCTTCAATCTGAGGTGCTTCTCATTAGCAGGGCAGCACTCGTTAACACTTGACGCAATGCTTCCAATCACCAGTTGTGCAATTTAGGTACTCTGGTCTTGAGCTATTTCTTAAGTAGCTGTGGATCTAAACCTCAGGTCTCTTTCAACCTAAAAAGCTTTGGATACTGCTATTGGTGCATGACAGTCATGTGTGGTGGCTTTATGATATGTCAATGTGGCTCGGCTGAAATATGTTCCCCAGAGTTCCTTTGTAGTAGGGAGGCTACAAGGGAGAGTCTATCATGAGAGTTGGAGGGCAGAAGAAAGGCCGCAGTTACTGTGGCAAATACACATACCTTCTCCTAGTTATTCAGTCAAACACTGGTCTAGGTGCTAGTGTGGAGGGATTTTGTAGGTGTAATTAAAGTTTGATTTTGTGTTAATCAAAAAGAATATCTGGAGTGAGCCTGACTTCATGAGAGGCAGCCATTTAAAGAGGAACTAATGCCCTCATGGGAGTCCCTGGATGGCACAAACTGTTAAGTGTTCGAATACTAGCCAGAAGTTTGATGGTTCAAAGTCATCCCGAGGCACCATGGAAGACAGGCCTAGTGAACTCCTATCAAACAGTCACATCCAAAAAATCCCTATGGAGCAATTCTACTCTGCACATGTGTGGTCGCCATGAGTCAGAGTCAACTCAATGGCAATTAACAGCAACGAAGGCCCTCTATGGAGTCCCCGAGTGGTACAAATGGTTAAGATGTGGGCTACTAACTGAAAGGTTGGTGGTTCATTTCCACCCATAAGTGCCTCGGAAGAAGAGCTTAGCAATCCATTTCTGGAAAAAAAAAAAAAAACTATAGCCTTTGAAAGTGGAGCACAGTTCTACTCTGAAACACACGGATTTGCCATGAGTCAGAATCAACTTGATGGTAACTGATTCTGTTTTTGGCTTAAGGCCCTCTACTTGACATGCAGAGACCCTGGAATGCACAGTTACCCACACTCACCTCACGTCTCTGATCTGATAATTCACATCCTGGTCATGAATCTCAGCAGCTAGCCTGCAATTGCTTTCCTTTTCTCCTCGATCTTTCTTCAGTTTTTATGACTCCTGGGCCAGTTGTATGTTCAGGTTCATGACAAAGGGTCCCAGATTCTGCAGGATACCTTCATCAACAAGGTCAGAGACAACAAGAGTTGACATGAATTTCAGTCCATCCTTATTAAGGGTCCTACTCTTACTTGAGGGGCTCCAGGCTGGATGTGATCTTCCCTTCTTGCCTGCCTGGGGACCCTGAGCTCCAGCATGAGAGGCAGATACAGCCTTGCAACTGCCTAGCCTGTCCTACTACTCCCTATAAAATATATTCATTCTACTGGTTCTGATTTGCTGCTTGAGGCTTTACTGATAAGTTGCATGGGATATACAGAAAAATTGCAAAAACAAAGGAACATGGATACTCAAATTCCTAAATGTCTTCCACTCTTTTGAAAGTTACAACAGAGAACTACGCACAGAGGCCTAGGGTGAGCATAATATTAGTTTAGGATAGGATCTTACATCTAAATGTACAACTTAAGTGAATTAGAGTATCTACCAAGGCGTTTCCAATCTGGCTAGTTATTAAAATTACCTAAAGATTTTTTTTTTTTAAAACGCACATATCGTGCCTGGGTTCCACACACATAAATTTCGATGTAATTAACTTATGTGAAGTGGGAGCTGGAAATAGGTACGCTTTGAAAATTTCCGCATATGACTCTAGGTGAGATCTACTGGGCAGATGTCATGGAGGACTCATTTTTCCTAGTTTAGAGGCCAGACAAGTTACCAAATTTGATTTTTTCCTAATGAGCCCTGGGCCTAAAATATGATCTTCTGTAACTTAGCAACCTACAGTGAAAATAGGCCAGGACGAGGAAGTGAAATCAAATGATTCAGTATGAGAAAACATAACTCTATTTTAGCATCAGAAGCAAAGCTGCTCACTGTGTGCATGCTCAAGATGGAGTATATCCCAAACAGGAGCATCCCTCCAAGCCCATCCTTTGCCAGCTATGCAAAGACAGGCTCACTAATAAAGAGTAAAGACCTCACTCAGGCTGAAACTTGAATGACCTTGATTCCTACACTAAAATGTTTATTCACATACACTGCAGCTCAATAGATTGTGCTTTTTTCTTGACCATTCCCCAAACTTGATAAAGGAATGAGGATGGGGGCGGGGAGAACAGTGTGCACGTCTAAATTTATTCTGCACATGAGAATTATGAAGGAATAATATCAACTTCAGAACTCTTCATTGAAGAATGAAGCAATGATTCTAATCATAATGATAAATGGGTGAAGTTAGAGTTGAATTCAGATAGAACAAGCAACAGCAGTTATTTTGCCATTTCTTTTTCCATCATCTATTTTCATGTGTATTTACTATGGAGGCATAGTGGTTAAGAGTTTAGCTGCTAACCAAAAGGTCAGCAGTTCGAATCCACCAGGCACTACTTGGAAACCCTATAGGGCAGTTCCACCCTGTCCTATAGGGTCTCTGAGTCAGAATTGACTTGATGGCAATGGGTTTTTTATTAGAATTAGAGTTATGAAAAGATCAGCATGTGCTTTTTCAATTAAAAAATCAACGAGTGAAGGAGTTGCATTGAGTCAACTCAGAATGATGGTGACCCCATGTGTGTCAGAGTAGAACTGTGCTCCATAGGGTTTCCAATGACCGAATGTTTCTGAAGTAGATCACCGGGCTTTTCTTTCAAGGTGCCTCTGAGTGGACTCGAATCCCCAACTTTTTGTTTAGCAGCCCAGCACATAAAGTGTTTGTACCACCCAGGGACAATGAATAAGAAAGACTGAAGAAGAACTGATGCATTTGAATTATGTTGTTGGTGAAGATTATTGAATATACCAAGAAATGCCAGAAGGATGAACAAATCTGCCTTGGAAGACATACAGTTGAATGCTTCTTAGAAGCAAGGATGGTGAGACTTTGTGTGACATACTTTGAACATGTCATCAGGAGGGACCAGCCATGGAGAGGGACATCATTTTTGGTAGAGGGTCAGAAAAAAAGGATTGGCACAGTGGTTGCAGCAGTGGGCTCAAACTTAGCAATATTTGTGAAGATGGTGCCAGGCCTGGCAGTGTTTTATTCTATTGTACATAGGGTCACTGTGAGTTGGAACCTACCTGATGGTACCTAACAATAACCACCTAGGGACTTTGTGCCATTTCAAGTGATCAACATAGTAATAGTTTGAAGAAATGTGTCTTTGTATAAATAACCATTATTGAGTCAGTACCTTAGGCATTTTTAAAATTCTGATATATGTATAAGTTCTAATTGTAATAATATATAGTAAATTCTGTTTGATATATTTATATATCAATTGTATATGAATATATATTGTTAATATATGTATATTGTTTTGAGGTATATATATAAACATTTGTCATTTTAATATTTTGAAAATATATAGTTAGTTAGCATCTCTACAGACAACAGCAGCTCCGGGCAGCACTGTGAACACTTCGAAGTGAGTGGGGTTTGTTCTGTATATTTACATTAGCTCCTCTTCGCCTGCCCGTTCTAGTATATCTTATCCACTGAGTGGTTGTCTGCCTAGTCTTCCAGAACTACACATTAAAACATCATGCCTGAAAAATTAAGAACAATCATGTTAAACAGCCATTTATTAAGTACTTTTATCCGAGCCTGGTACTGAGTGAAGCATATTATATACATGATTTTTTTTTAATTTTCATTTTGACTCGAGTAGGTAGATATTATTATCCAAATTTTAAAGATGGTGGAATTGGGATTCAAGAAGATTACACAACTAGAACCAGGAAAACCAGAATTCGAACCCTGATTTGAATTCTGAAGCACTTTTTTAATCCCCAGGTGATATTACCTTCCTTTATACACAACATCTGAAACCCCCTCACTCTGGCTTCTTTGTATCCTGGCAATCAGGCAATCAAAGATGACCTCTATTTATTCCACTTTCTTGGGGATACTTTTGTCATTGGGTAAATTGCCCATGCATCTGTTTATTTTATGATATTGGTAGGTAAATATGATAACCTACCTAAATTATGTATTTGCTTTTATAACTGAAGATTCAATACTCAAATCCATAGACGACACTGATAAAAATTTAAGGCCTCTGTATACTGAGGTCAGCAGAGAAAGTTCTCATGAGCATGAATTTCTGCAAAATGTAATAAAAGAGGTGAACATGTTTTGAAACAATACCATTAAAATAAAAAGTAATGCTAATAAAAGAAAATAATTTTCTACTTGTTTGCCATGTATTTATAGGTATTCCAGGCAAACAAATTAATATCTCTAAGGGAAATTATCTTACCTGGAATGGCTTAAAAGCACATCATCGTAATTGCCAAACAGTAATAGAAGAATCTCTCCTCTCTCGCTCTCTCTCAGTAATGAAATACTCTGTGTATTTCTGTCTCTCTCTTTTCTCTCTCTATCCTGCACATAACATTAAGACTTACACTGCAAACAAACAAGCAAACAAACAAACAAATACCTGTTGCCATTGAGTTTGATTCCGGACTCATAGGAACCCAATAGGACAGAGTAGAACTGCCCCCTAGGGTTCCCAAGGAGTGGCTGATGGATTCAAACTGCAGACCCTTTGATTAGCAGGTAAGCTCTTAACTATTGCACTACTAGGGCTCCTACACCACAAGGCTGAATCAATTATGAATAAAGAGAAGTATTGATAATAAATTAGATTTTTTAGCTCTTTACATTTGCTAGACATATTTCTTCTCTTGTATTCCTTAATTCACTCCACAGCCTCCCAACTTATATAGCTTGGAATCATCCTTAACCGTTCCCACTCCCTCAAAAGCTTTTCCAATATTTAATTAATCAAATGCTCATCTCTAAATCATGGGCAGATTGCTTTGTTGTTCTGTATCTTATCACCAACAGCTTAGTTCAGGTCTTGTCCTATTTCTTCTGAAAATAGAGAAAAATATCCTGATTCATCAACCCATCTTGGTCCTTCTAGGAAATTACCCCTACAAATAAAAATACAACTTTACCATTATTTAATACATTCAGCTTGGGCAAGAAATAAAAATTCACTGAACAACAGCTGCTTCTTTTGTAAACTGTGGGCAATAATGTCTTTTCACAAATAGCGTTGCCTGTGACACTATCCAGGAGTGTGTAGCACCAAGTAGGCATTACAAAACTTGGAGTAGAATCTGAACCCACTCATTTATTTTTCTAAAACACAAGTTTGACCCATAAGATGTCGACATAGAAACTCAAAATTTTTCTAGTGCTGTTGTTAGATGCCATTGAGTTGGTTCCAACACATAGCTACCCTGTCTATGTATACAGAATGAAACACTGCCTGGTCCTGCACCATACTCGCAGTCTTTGATGTTTGAGCCCCTGGTTGCAGCCACTGTGTCAATACTTCTCGTTGAGGGTATTCCAATTTTATACTAACCCACTATTTTACCAAGCATGTTGTCCTTCTCCAGGGACTGGTCCCTCCTGATAACATGTCCAATGTATGTGAGAGGAAGTTTCACTATCCTGACTTCTGAGGAGCATTCTGGCTGTACTTCTTCCAAGATGGATTTATTCATTCTTCTGGCAGTCCACGGTATATTCAATATTCTTCACCAACACCACAATTCAAAGGCATCAATTCTTCTTTTGTCTTCCTTATTCATTGTCCAGTTTTTGCATGCATATGAGGCAAATGAAAATATCATGGCTTGAGTCAGGCACACCTTAGTCCTCAAAGTGACATATTTGCTTTTCAACACTTTAAAGAGGTCTTTTGCAGTAGATTTGCCCAATGCGATTTATCATTTGATTTCTGGACTGTTGCTTCCATGCGCATTGACTGTGCATCCAAATAAAATGAAATCCTGGACAAGTTCAATGTTTTCTCAGTTTATCATGATACTGCTAATTGGTCCAGTTGTGAGAATTTTTGTTTTCTTTACGTTGAAGTGTAATTCATACTGAAGCCTGTAGTCTTTGATCTTTATCAGTAAGTGCTTCAACTCCCCTTTGTTTCAGCAAGCAAGGTTGTGTTATCTGCATATCACAAGTTGTTAAGGAGTCTTCCTCCAGTCCTGATACCGTGTTCTTCTTCATATAGCCCAGCTTCTCAAATTATCTGCTCCACGTATGAATTGAGTAAGTATGGTGAAAGGGTGCAACCCTGATGTATACCTTTCCTGATTTTAAACCATGCAATACCCCGTTGCTCTGTTCGAATGAATGTCTCTTGGTCTATGCACAAATTCTGCTTGAGTACAATGCTATGCATAATTTGTTACAATCTACATAGTTGAGTGCCTTTGCATAGTCAATAAACCACGGATAAACATCTTTCTGGTGTTTTCTGCTTTCAGCCAGGATCCATCTGCATCAGCAGTGATATCCCTGGCTATATGTCCTCTTCTGAATCTGGCTTGAATTTCTGGCAGTTCCCCACTGATGTACTGCTGCAACCATTTTTGAATGATCTCCAGAAAATTCTACTTGCATGTGACATTAATGACATTGCTCAATAATTTCCACATTTTATTGGATCACCTTTCTTTGGAATGGGAACAAATATGAATCTCTTCCAGTCAGTTGCCCAGGTAGCTGTCTTCCAGATTTCTTGACACAGATGAATGGGTACTTCCAGAGTTGCATCTGTTTGTGGGAACATCGCAATTAGTGTTCTATTAATTCTGAAGCCTTGTTTTTCACCAATGCCTTCAGCACAATGTGGACGCCTTTTTTCAATAGCATCAGTTCTTGATCATATGGTACCTTCTGAAATGGTTGAATGTTGCACAATTCTTTTTGGTACAGTGGCTCTGTGTAATTCTTCCATCTTCTTTTGATGTTTACTGTGTAGTTCAAATATTTTGCCCAGACTATTCTTTCCTTTCACTTTTCTAATTCCAGGTCTTTGCACATTTCATTACAATACTTTGTCTTTTTGAGCAACCATTTGAAATCTTGTGTTCAACCCTCTTACTTCATCTTTTGTTTTTTTCACTTTAGCTCCTGCACTTTCAGGAGCAAGTTTCAGAATCTCTTCTGACATCGATTTGGGTCTTTCTTTCCTGTCCTTATAATGACCTTTTCTTTTCTTCACATATGATGTCCTTGATGTCATCCCACAACTAGTCTGGTCTTCAGTCATTAGTGGTAAAAATCTTCAGCTTCTTCATTTTTGGCAATAGTAGTTGGTTCTTATTTGGATAATAGTAATATTAACTCTTATTCCTTGTGGACATATGTATATTATCCTATTACCATTAGTGTCCTACTTCAGGATAAATCTTGGAATGTTCTTTTTGACAATGAATGTGATGGCATAGTAGACCATCTGATTGTCTGAATCAAAATGGCCAGTATCAGTCTATTTCAGGTGACCGGTGCCCAGGATATCGATCTTTATGCATGCCATTGCATTTTTCATGACTTCCAATTTTCCTAAATTCATACTTCATACCTTTCATATTCTGACTATTAATGGATGATTGCAGCTGTTTCTTTTCATTTTGAGTCATGGCATATCAGCAAATAAAGGTCTGGAAAGCTTTACTCCATCCAGGTCATTAAGGTCAACTGTACTTGAGTAGAGCCCTGGTAGTGCAGTAGTTAAGTGATAACATCTACTAACCAAAATGTCAGCAGTTCTAATCCACCATCTGCTCCTTGGAAACTCTATGGGGCAGTTCTGCTCTGTCCTATAGGGTTGCTATGAGTTGGAATTGACTTGAAGACAAAGATTTTTGTTTGTCCAACCTGAGGGGCTTATCTTCCAGCATTATATCAGACAGTGTTCCACTGCTATCCATAAGATTTTCACTGGTCAATTTTTCCAGGAATAGATTTCCAGGTCCTTCTTCCCAGTCTGTCTTAATCTGGAAGCTTGGCTGAAACCCTTCCATCAAGGGCGACACTGCTGGTATTTGGAACACTGGTGGCGTAGCTTCCAGCATCACAGCCACACACAAAGCCACCACAGTACTACAAACTGACAGACGAGTAGTGGTTTATCTAGTAAATCATAATGTTTACCTCATGTCCGCTATCAAACTTCCTTACCACATCTTCATCACTTCCTCACCATTCTTCTCATAGCCAGGTTTAATGGCATTTTCCACATTTTAAGTTGTAGGAACTTGCGTTCAATCGAAAGTCCATTAAGTATAGCCTTCAGGTATCAAAGTAAGGAAGAACAGAAACTAGTACTCGTGATGGGGCAAGACAGACACTAATGTCTGGGGAAGGGGAATGGTAGGAGAGAGGTGAGGTAGTGTTTTTCAACTGAGATTCACGAAGAGCACACATTCCAGAACAGTAGCGAAAGCAGGTTTGGACTCCAGTTCTAGAGGAGCGTAGATGATATAGTCATTTCTATCCAGAGCACCTAACCCTGTGCCAAAAAGATACGTGTTCAGACACATCTGTTGTATGAAAGGCTGAGTGACTTTCAATGAGTTCATGTCACTTAGCACTGTCTCTCATAAACATTTTGTTCTAGCTCTCTCATCTCATCTTTTGGACCTGCTTAAGGTCAGACTGGCTTATCTTTAAAGTTGCCATGTCTTCTAACCTGTCAGGAAGGATACATGCTGCTTGATATTGATCTATTCTGATATTGATTGGGACATGGATGCTGTTTGTGGCCCAGCATTGGAAGATGTTTGATTGAATAACCTATATTAGTATGATTAACTAACAACATGTATAATAATTTAGTGTTCTGTTATGCGGCCAATGTTATAGGTAAACATTTAAGCCAAATGCTTACTTCTACTTACATATGAAATGTAGAGAGAAATTTGCCTTTTCTCTTACTCAAATGTCCTTTCATCATACCTTCTCATGAAGAATGGGAGTGCTGGGAGAAAATGTGAAAAGCTCTAGGGGAGACGGAAAATTCTTTTCCTCTTGTTCTATATCTCATGGTAACAAAAGCTCCATTTTCATGAGCTAAGAAGAGCCCTGGGATCAGAGAATAGGATTTTTCACTGGGAAAAAGGCTCGTACATAATTTAAGCCATAAAAACCTTTTGCCTTTGAGTCAATTCCCGCTCATAGCAACCTTATAGGAGAGAGTAGAACTGCCTCTAGGGTTTTCAAGGAGTGGCTGGTAGATTCAAACTGCCTACCTTTTGGTCAGCCCACTATGTCACCAGGGCTCTAATTTAAGCCATAGGTATCTTAAAACAACATCAATTCCTCTTTTATTCAGCATCTCTTATATAACATGTTTTTTCTCTGATCTTGTGTCTGTAATCCTCACAACACTGTTGGATAGGCCATTGGCCCATCATACGCATGAGGATGCTATACCACAGAGAGCAATACATCAACGACCCAAAGCCAACAAATCTTGGATCTTCTCGTTCAGCACCCAATATTCTTTCAGTATCTCACAACTCTCTTTGTTTTCCAATTGCAACATATGTGTGAATTGCGTCTGTTTCAAGTAAGCAGTGATTTCAGTGGTATTGAATCAAAAGCCTTTGTTATTTCACTCACAAACAAAAGAATATCAGAAAGTACTTGATCTTCCCTATAAACTACAAGGATAAATGAACAAATGAAAAATACGAATTGTTTTTTTCTTTTTCATTCTTTGAGCATTGTTTATAGTTGGGAGAGGGCTTAGCAGGCATTCTAATGCAGCTCACTTATTTTCTGTACTTGATATGGAAAATCCTACTAAATCCCTGCAGAAAAATTGCTAACTCCTGTAGAATCTTCAGTGTCCTTTTCCCAAAGTCCAGTTTAGCCATGGCTTGAAAGAAATAAGCTGAGTTACACAGAACAAAACAAAGAGTAATGCAATCACACCCTGCCCCACCCCTGCTCGCTGGCACCTACCACCATCAGGCCTTGTTGCATTCACCTTGTAACTCACCTTATAACCCTTCCCTCACTCCTGTCTCTTCCATGCCAGAGCGATTCTTTTCACATTTGTTATAGATCATTTTATACTTTTCCTCAAAATTATACCATCTCACTGGCTACTGAATTATCCATATTGGTACCTCCCTCACTTCCATAAAGACTTTATTAGTGAGATGTATCCTGAATATCATACCTAAAATTGCAAACGCTTCTTTTTTTCCATCCTTTTCTGTTTTCTTTCTTCTGTAGTATTTATCACCTTTACAAATGCCACTAATATGCCATTATTTATTTTGTCTATTTGGCATTTTTAAAAAATGTTGATTTATTTTAATAAGAGCCCTGGTGGTGCAGCAGTTAAGTGCTTGGCTGCTAATCGAATCCATCAGCTGCTCTATGGGAGAAAGGTGTGAAAGTCTGCTTTCTTGAAGATTTACAGCCTTGGAAACCCTATAAAGAAACCAACCCTGTTGCAGTTGAGTGGATTCTGACTCATAGCAACCCTATAGGACAGAGTAGAACTGCTCCATATGGCTTTTAAGGCTATAAACTTTACGGAAGCAGACTGCCAAGTCTTTCTTCTGCCGAGCAGTTGGTGGGTTTGAACTGCTAACCTTTTGGTTAGCAGCTGAGTGCTTAACTGGTGCATCACCAGGGTTCCTTTCGAAACTCTATGAGGCAGTTCTACTCTATCCTATAGGGTCATTGAGTCGGAATTGACTCGAGCACAACTGTGTTGGTTTGTTTTATACTTATTTTAATACCTGTTTTTTTTTACTGTATTACATAAATACCTACTGAAGGAAGAAATGAAGAAAAATCAGCTCATGATCCATAATCCTTAAATTGTAATTAAATAAATACAACTATTTTTTAATACTTTTTTTTTTATTGTTTAATACGGAGTCTGATATTGTTATTACTGGCTTTCAGAGTCCGAGTTCAGGGAGGTGGCAAGGTATGCCCTTTCTGTCTGCTCTAGGGGAAGATCCTTCCTTGTCTCTTCCAGCTTCTGGTAGCCTTAAGCACGTCTTGTTGTTCTTTGGTTTGTAGAGGTATCTTCACGTGTGTCTTTTCCCGGTTTGTGATTTTATCTCCATGTCTGCTCTTTTCTTTTGTAAAACACCACTCAGAAAGGATTTGGATTAGGACCAAGGCTACTCTGGTATAGCTTCTTTAACTGGTAACATCAAGTTCACAATCACAGGTGTGGCGTTTAGGACTTCAGCATATCTTGTTTGGTGTCACAATTCAGCCCATAACACCCAGTGTTCCTTGGTACTTTGTAAAGACTTAGTTTTTATTTATTTTTTCTATCTAGAATCTACAGGTCATTGACATTCATTGTTCATTGATGTTTGAAGCTAGGCTATAATCTCAAATTTTGGTGTGAAAATAATTGCCTAAGGGTGATTCTTTGATTTCACCCTTAGACCAAACTGACCCAGCATGACAATGTTGAATGTTGGTGTTTTCTTTATAATAAGCAACCCAGATGTTTCTTACATCAGTGTCAGTCATTGCATATTCATTCAAACCATTCTTCAAATTCACATTTAATTTTTCAATTCTTTATATTATTATAAAGCCACAAGGCTTAACACTTTATATTCTTTTTTTTTTAATTTTTATTCTGCTTTAAGTGAAAGTTTACAAATCAAGTCAGTCTCTCACACAAAAACCCATATACACCTTGCTACACACTCCCAATTGCTCTCCCCCTAATGAGACAGCCCGCTCTCTCTCTCCACTCTCTCTTTTCATGTCCATTTCTCCAGCTGTTAACCCCCTCCACCCTCTCATCTCCCCTTCAGGCAGGAGATGCCAACATAGTCTCAAGTTAACACTTTATATTTTTTTATCTCCCTCACCATCAACTCCTCCTCAACTCCCTTCACCAAACTTTCTGGAGGAGAAAACCAAAATCTCCATACATACCTTCTTATGGCAAAGAACATAGATCCAGGTTTATTTGGAGCTATGAAAGTGAATACTTTTGCAATAAATGAATTTGTTTATTGAAAACTTGTCTATTTAGTTTAACAACAGGTCCTATATATTCTGATTTTTCTTATGAAACTGCATCATTTCCTAACTCCTCCTGGGAATGTAACTGAAGTTATATATAATATCCAGGCTATAAGCGGCTTTAGAAATAATTCTTGCCTTTAAAGAATTCAGATAATTGTGGAAAATTGGGAAAATATCTATAAAAATACTAATCATTCTATGCTAATTTCAAAACTTACAAGTACTTATACTAAGACAAATATGGTACATAAGAAGATATTTAGTGGGCAAAAATATGGGAGAAGTATAAGTAAAAAAGAAAGAACAAACTATCATTAGTATCTGGCAGTCACAATCTATAAATGATCACATTTCATCCAAATGAAAACACTGTGGGGTATGTTTTAAACTTGGAGGGGCTTAGTAGTTTATACAAGATAACAAGTAGACAGGTGAAAGAGGGTTCTAAATAGGAGTTCCTATAGCGTCGCTATGAGTCAGAATCAACTCGACGGCTGTGCGTTTGGTTTGGTTTGTATTCTTTTCTTATTTCCTTGTCGTTTCTACAAGGGGATAGGCAGAAGTTCGAAGCAATGGTTGTACAACTCAATGAATGTAATCAATGTCATTGAATTGTACATGTAGAAACTTGAATTGATGTGTTTTTGCTGCGTATGTTCCCATCTCAACAACAAAAACAAAATAAAATAAATTATTTAAAAAAAAAGAAACCGTCTTTGTCCTAGTGGATAGAAAAATGGCAATTGCTTTTCAATAATTACTATAAATTGTATTTGTTTAATTGTATCCACATAGTTTTTTTCTTTTAGTCAAAAGTATTTTATCATCTAAAAAAATTCTGAGAGAATGAAATAGAATCACACCTGTGGAAATAAATCCTAGCGAAAGTTCTTTTTAGCAATGTTTGTTCCATTTTAATGTGTACCCAGGAATCATACCCACTAATTTGCATATTTGCATATTAATTTACTTTCTCTTGGTTTTTTCAGAGGAGCACAACTTATTTCCAGTGTGTCTTCCCTATTGTCTCAGTGTTTGTGTTAAGCTCAGTTGTTTATTATCCAACCATTTTAGCAGAATACATTATTTTCCAGAATTATGATACCCTCATTGTTGACTAGAAGTGATTAATTACTGATTGCATAATTACTTTATCATGAGGCACACAGAGGAGATTAAATAAAAAGCTTGAGTTTGTTTTCTTGGCTTATTTTTATTTCAAGGGAATGACTATTGGAGTTCTTCCTAACTGTCGTTTGAATTAATTCATTCTTTGCCCCAAATTATAGACTTAGAAAGCTGACTTAGTTTAACAGAAAGCAACTGTGTACATATTTAACTTAAGAATTTTTAAATGGTACTGGAAAATAGAGTGCTTGATAAGTAGTACCCAAGACTATAAAATAAAATATGTAATAAACCTGCCACTGTTGTGAATTGATTGTTTTTAATTAAGATTAGAACAAATGAAATTAATCTTGGCATTTCAAGAGGACATTTGCTTTCATGGGTTCGTGGCTCCCATAAGCCAGAAGTCATCCACTGGGTTGTGTTTTTCTGGATGAAATAGTATAGTGTTTTCAGAGCAGTTTGCTCACAAAGGGTATTGCAGTCTAGTTCCTTTTACATCTTTTTTGGTACAGAACAAAAGAAAATACAACCAAATAAGTTGTCCTTCTTTTTTTTCAAATAAAGACATATGTATGTGTTATGTATTTTATGTTGCACACTATGCTAGGGAATGAGACTATATCATGAGCTTTCACATCTTGAATGTCATTCAGTTCTGGTCACCTGGTCTCGAGGAAGTTCTGCAGGGAAAAATTATATGTATATGCACATGCATTTTATATAGATATATATATAGAGAGAGAGATACAGATACGTATTAAAGAGAGAGAGAGAGACAGTCCCTGGATGACAAAAATGGTTAAACACCTGACTACTAGCTGAAAGGTGGGCAGTTAGAACTGACCCAGAGACACCATGGGAGAAAGGCCTGGGGATGTGCTTCTGAAAGGTCTCAGCCTTGAAAACACTGGAGAACAGTTCTAATCCGTACACATGGGGTTACCATGAATCAGGATTGACGCGATGTCAACGAACGACAACTACACACACAAACACACACACATATGCATGCGTGTGTATGCATATCAGTGAAAAAATTGACATTGTCAAGCATTCCATTCTACTTGGATCAACACTCAACACCCATGGAAGCAGCAGTCAAGAAATCAAATGACATATTGCTTGGGCAAATCTGTAGCAAATGACCTCTTTAAAATCTTTAAAAAGTAAAGATGTCACTTTGATGACTAGAGAACTTCTGACCCAAGCCTATTCTTTTGAATCATCTCGTATGCATGCTAAGGCTGGACAATGGAAAAGGAAAACCAAAGAAGAACTGACGCATTCAAATTGTGGTTTTGGCAAAGAAAGTTGAATATATCACAGACTGGCAGAAGAATGAAAAGTCTCAAAAGAAACACTGCCGGAATGCTCCTTAGAAGCAAAGATGACAAGACTTATGGCTTACTTTGAACGTGCCATCAGGAGGAACCAATTGCTGGAGAAAGACATTGTGCTTGGTAAAGTAGAGGGTCAGCGAAAAAGAGGGAGACTTTTAACAAGATGGATTGACACAGTGCCTGCAGCAATGAGCAATAGGCTCAAACTTAGCAATGATTGTGACGATGGTGCAGGACCAGGTAAAGTTTCATTTGTATATATAATATTGATGAGCAAATGTTCTCTGCTCTCTGACCACAAATTAAATGATTAAGACTATAGTTTTACTGGAAAGTGTGGTAAAGTTAAGAGCTACTAGAATCAGTTGATTTGGGGCTTTGCCATAATATTGTTACAATCTGATGTTACTCATTTAATAATTCTCAATTTTATTTAATACAGTTTCTATACAGGCTTATAGGAGTGCCTGGTAATGAAACAGTCAAGCATTGGCAGCTAACCAAAAGTTTGGTGGTTTGAACCCATCCAGTGGCTTCAAGGGAAAACAAAACAAAGCAAAAAAAGGTGTAATGGTTACAGCCTAGATAACCCTGTGGGGCAGTTCTACTCTTTCACATGGGGTCTCTATGAGAAGAAATCAACTTATGGCATCTGACCTACAACAACATACGAGTTGATGTAGAATTGATTTAACCTTGATAATTCTGTTTCTCTCTATTTCTTGAAGTTGTAAAGAACATTCAGTTAAAGAACTTGCATTTTTGGGAAAAAATTAGTTTAATTTTTAGCATAGTATATTACTGAGATAGGAGTGTATGAAGATTTCACATCTGCTAAAATTTTATACCTCTTAGGATCTCTGCCATTCATTTGGCATTCACAAAAGTCAGCATGATTTCACATCCTATCAGAACAGAGCTGATTTTAATAGCCCTCCATCTCAAGCACTTTGAAGTCTGAAAGCACAAATCAACTAACGAATATGTACACAAGGCATGGGTTGCCTTAGGTATCTCAAGGAGTGATAATTGCTAAAATTGTAAGAAACTTTTGAGTTAAGATTAATTTCCAAAATGTAAGAAATAACTTTTGTTAATTATTTATGACAAACCTGATAAAAGCTATTTTCTTAGTGGATCCTCCTCACCACTAAAAAAAAAGAAAAAAAAAAAAAAGCCACAAGTGATAGGGGCTTCCTTGATTTGAAACTGATATCAAAAACTCAAACACAACATGATAACATATTCCCTTGTACCCATTAGAAATGTATTTCCAAACAGATTTTCCTAACTCTGGTCCTTTGATGTAACTCTTTTTTTCATGAATTTTAAGGTTTAACTTCATTTGAGAATAAACTAAACCAGCATAATCTCATAGCAAAATCTTAAGTATAATAAGTTAAAAAAGAAATAAACAAAAATACAAATTAACATCAGAAAATAAGGATTTGGCACCAGTTTTTCCTAAAGTAGGGTATTTCTACAAGAACTAATGACATCTATAATAAGTTGAAAACGTTTAGCTTTTTACAGAGATTTTAATCTGTGTATGCTATAAGCACAACCCAATAGCCAACGTCCCAGAATCCCCGAATAATAATTCCAGCAGCCCATAATTCTATGTCCATTCTAGAGAAATAAAGTGCCCACTTTCTTCCCCCACTTCTGCTCGTTCTCATGAATGTTCAAGTGTTGATAAAATCAGGTATAATAAACAAGGTGGTGTTTATAGATCTTACAGACCTTTGTCGTGGAGTGATCCCTGACTAATAATTTGCTTTTGACTCAGGGAGTCAAACAAAAAAAAAAATTGGGGGAAAAAATAACAGTAGCTCTGTCAAGGACAACTGGTAAGCACAAATAATCCTCATATAAGGTCTTTTAGCCGTGAGAAAGAAAAAAGTCAACGAAAACAAGAGGAAAAAAAAGAAAAGAAGAAAAATCAAACCCATTGCCCTTGAGTTCATTCTGACTCATAGTGACCCTATAGACAGAGTAGAACCGCCCCAAAGGGTTTCCAAGAAGCGCGTGGTGGATTTGAACTGTCCACCTTTTTTTTTTGGTTAGCAGCCAAACACTTAATCCCTAAGCCACCAGGGTTTCCAAGACTACTTAACTTAATAACTTGCTCTATGATACTTGCAAAACATGAGATCAAGCCCAGGGTTTACCGATTACTAGCTGTGTGATCATAAACATGTTATTTAATCTCTCTAATCTTTTTTTTTTTTTTTAATCCTCAAGTTTCTCATCTGTTGTATTGATGGAGTTAATACATTCAATTACTTACAAAATATCTGGCCAAGAGTAATTGCTCAAAACTCTATTGCTTTTATTTTTATTATTCAGGACTGCCATTCCTATGTATATTCGTTTACCTGAACCCATATTGTCAGAGTATGTATGGGTTGGGCAGAAGTAGATAATACAGGAGTGAATTGCCTTGTACTCAAGAAAGCACTTATGAATTTTCTGCACCTTCCAAAAATTTTATGAAAGAGATAAATCCTACTCACTAGATTATAATAATACCCAAAAACCCCAGTGCCATCAAGTCGATTCTGACTGATAGCTACCCTATATAAAAAAAAAAAAAAAAACCCTATAGGACAGAGTAAAACTGCCCCATAGCGTTTCCAAGGAGCATCTGGCGGATTTGAACTGCTGACCCTTTGGTTAGCAGCTATAGCACTTAACCACTATGCCACCAGGGTTTCCAGATTGTAATAATAGACATCCTCAAATGAATATATATATGTGTGTGTGTGTGTGTATGCATATATACACACACACACATACATTGTCTTAGTTCTTAGTGCTGTTATAACAGAAATGTGACAAATGGGTATCATTAATGAACTGAAATGTATTTTCTCACAGTTCTAGGAAAACAGAAATCCACATTCAGGGCGCTGGCTCTAGGAGAAGCCTTTCTGTATACACTCTGGGGGAAAATCCTTGTCTTAGCTCCTCTAGCATTCTTCTTGACATTCCTTCAGGACCTCCACATGGCCTCTATCTTTCCCCCATGTGTGCTTGTGTGCTTCTGTGCCTAATCTGTTCTCTTTATATCTCAGAAGAGACTGGTTAAAGACATACTCTACACTGATATGACCTCATTAATATAACAAAGAAAACTCTGTTCCTAAATGGGACGACATCCACAGGTATAGGGGTTAGAATTGACAACACATATTTTTAGGGGACCCAATCCAATACATAACATTCATCAAACACCTACTAGATTCTAGTTACTTTATGAAAAGATGCAGTCTTTGCTTAACCAGCAACCCCTACCTACCTCCTTTGAGGAAAATTAAAATTTTACATACCCTTTCAAGTTCAGTTCAAGTGCCACATTTTCTATCAATCCTTTTGCAACTACTAGAACAAAACTATTATTTAATATTACACTGGGAAAAAATTAATGTAGAATAAAGGATGAAATTGCTTACTCTTTAAAAATATGCTGATTTTCAGTAAATTAAAATCTGTATTTTGGAAACTCAGAGATTTTAACAAAATCATTATAAATTAAAAATTCAATTTTTCTTTAACTTCTTAATCACTTGTCAGTTATCCATTTGAAATAAATATTTGTGTAATACATGGCATTAATTGAAGTAATTGATGTTAGAAATAAACTCAAAATGGTACTATCAAATCTACTTGAATCCTATGTGTGGAGGAGATATGGTATAAAAGTGCAATGTTTACTATTTCTTCTAAAGAACACATTATCTTATAATTTGATTATGCAAGAACATTTTAATTAAAATAACTGCTTCGTGAATGGAGAGGTGTGATTTAGCAGATGATCAATTTAACAGAGTTTACTGCAAAATTATTCATGTTGTTACCAATCCATATAAATGAACTCGTCCTCTCTGTTTAAGAAATATCCAAGGTACAGAATACCAGGGTTTTGTTTTTGAATGTGGCATTCTCACTAGATATATGGTCTTAAAGAACAAATTTTGTTTTTCTTATATGAAAAATTCCAGTAGTGGTAACTTCCCTGACTTTTTCGCAGGGTAACTATTAGCATCAAATATAATGACCTACGCAAATGGGCTCCATGCAAACATGAAAATGCAT
Source organism: Elephas maximus indicus (assembly GCF_024166365.1). Taxonomy (NCBI): domain Eukaryota; kingdom Metazoa; phylum Chordata; class Mammalia; order Proboscidea; family Elephantidae; genus Elephas; species Elephas maximus. Next base: position 51,579,525 of record NC_064835.1, read on the forward strand.
CATTCTAATTGACATACTTGGCAAAGTACAGGGTTAGTGGAAAAGAGAAAGACCCTCAACGAGGTGGATTGACACAGTGGCTGCAGCAGTGAGCTCAAGCATAACAACAATTCAGTCACTAAAATATTTGATGAAGACTTAATATGCTACAAGGTTATATTTAAAGCAATATTTGCTCACATCTCAATAACTTATAATCTAGTTGTAAAAATAAGGTGTTCTCCTCTGAAATTCCTAAGAAACAATGCATGGAGTTATAAATTAAAGACATACTTTAGGATAAAAATAGTAATTTGATGGCCAATGATACTAGTTTTGCAAAGGGTATATGACTCAGAACAGGTGGGAATTGACCTGGTCCTGGGGAGAGGGCTAGAATTTGAATGGTAATGAGAGAACGAATAAGGGACTTAATACCACAAAGAATGGCATGAACCACATCTTAGTGGTCCTTACCTGTTATTCTCTATGAGTGAATGTTTAAGTTTCCTTCCTGGTAGTGGTTTCTAGTATTTGTAAAATTTCTCTTTTGTCTACTAATGTCTAAAGAAATGTATATTCTGTTGATTCTCTCTACTATCCTCAGTTTCTCACAATCCAATGAAACTGTGTGTGTTAAAACTAAAAAATGTGGGCTAAAACTAAAAATACATACTATCAATATTATTACATATCTTATAAATATGGAAAAATGTATTGGTCTAGTAGTGTTCAACAATTGGTGCCTGTTCATTTAATGTAAAAAGATGTCACATGATCTTCAAATATACCCAACCTATGTTAACCGCAGTTTAGAAATAATCATGTCCTTTCAGGCCTCCATGTCTTTCCTTAGGTTCTTTCCTATGCCCAGAATCTTTCCTACTGCTTCTATAGCAATTCTACTTATTTGGTAAGAATCATCTCTAATAAACTCTTCTGTAAAGCTGTCCACAATTTCTGAATCTGAATTCACAACTCTTACATCTCAATGCCGAAATGCATCATGTATAGATCTATACAGCATTTATTGTACACTTTCTCCAACCAGATAAATGGAGCCCTGAAATGATGAATCCAAACGAAGATACTGTCTTAGGGCAACCTCTCTACTCTAGGGATAGAGGAGTGGAGCAGAGGGATCACATCTAGGAAAACACCCTCTCAGAAGCTGGTGGACCATCTGTTGCTGAAGTCTTTTGGCTATTGCTATTAGCTACCATCCAGTCACCCCTGACTCAAGTGACCCCATGCACAAAGAGATTGGACTATACTGATCCCTAGGGTTTCCACTGGATAATTTTTCAGAAGTAGATCACCAGGCCTTTATTCCTTGTCCATGATATAAATCATTTTTAAAATATTGGTATTTACAGGTAGGGATTATTTTTACGGATTATAAGGCCCTCTCTTCAACCTCATTACAGGAGGCAAGTAACAATGACAGCAAGGCTTAGACCAAAATCCAGCAAATAGACAAGCAGGCACACAGGTATGCAACCTGTTGTTATTACAGAGAATATGTCAGTAGGCATTCAAAATAGCACACAGGTTGAAGGACTCACTCCAGAAAAGACATCACAATATTCTGATGGTGGGGCCAACAATCCTTGTAGACGGGTAAAGAAGAATACTCTCCAAGAATGAAAGACCAGGGTAACCACACAATGGTGTGAAGTTACTGTGCTTCCAAGATTTTCATACCTAGTTCATGCAAAGTGGGGGGATCCTTGCTATGCTTCTAACCAACCTCCCTTCTGGAGCATTACTCATTTCACACAAGAAACATCAACTTAGTACTATTTCTGTTAATTAAGAAAACCTTTGTTTTATATTAGATAACTTAGAAGGGTGAGTACCACTTACGGAATGTTAATACCTGATTTGACCACTTGGAATCTAATTCCCCCTAAATCAGTATACTTGGAGATACTCATCATGTTACACTATATATACAGATGTATTTTTTAACACAGAGAAAATATGCTATGATTCAAAATATGCCTTGTTGGAAGAGAAGGAGAATCCTGGTAGGAAATAAAAAATGTAAACCAGTGCAATTTCAGAAAGGAAAAAGAATAAAGAAAAGAACAGAAAAGAAAGTCAGGAAGAAGGAGTTAGAGGAAGGGGGAGAAGAAAAGAAGAGTCTCCAACAGAGCGTGAGGGGTAATTTCTTGGCAAAAAGGCATCAAAAAAAAATTTTTTTTTTCTACTGGCAATAACACTATGCATATGAAGTAATTTGGGGAGGTCGGCCTTTCTTCTCTATCCAATATAGGATGTTCCTGTTGTTTTTGTTGCTAGGTGCCCTTGAGTTGGTTCCGACTCATAGCGACCCTATGTACAACAGAACGAAACACTGCCCAGTACTGTGCCATGCCCACAATCATTGTTATGCTTGAGCCCATTGTTGCAGGCACTGTGTCAATCTATCTCATTGTGGGTCTTCCTTTTTTTTGTTGACCCTGTACTTTATTAAGCATGATGTCCTAGGAGGCACAAATGGTTTGAACCTACTCAGCAATACTGCAGAAGAAAAGGCCTGGCATTCTACTTCTGTCAGGATTACAGTCAAGAAAACCTCGTGAAGCAGCTCTACTCTAACACATGGGGTCTCTATGAGACAGAATTGACTTGACGGCAAGTAACAACAACAACCCAACATAGACAATTGTTCATAAATATATTTTCCTATAGATTTTAAATTTCTTGAAAGCCTGGACTGGCTTTGTTATCACTGCATTTCCCTTCCCCATTGCCTATTAAAATGCCTTGAATATGGTAGGCATTTAAACCAAACCAAAACCACTGCTGTTGAGTCGATTCTGACTCATAGTGACCCTGTAGGACAGAGTAGAACTGCCCCATAGAGTTTCCAAGGAGCCCCTGGTGGATTTGAACTGCCAACCTTTCGGTTAGCAGCCGTAGCGCTTAACCACTACACCACCAGGGTTTCCGGTAGGCATTTAGCAAATGATTATTTACGCAAATGAAACTATACTATCTTTTTGACACATCTGTGGGAACGGTCACAGCTTCCCAGAATTACGTGGTACTGTGCTTGTGGAGAAAACCCTGATGGTGTAGTGGTTAAGAATTCAACTACTAATCATAAAGGTCAGCAGTTTGAATCCACCAGGTGCTCCTTGGAAACCTTATGGGGCAGTTCTACTCTGTCCTGTAGGGTCGCTATGAGTCAGTATGGACTCAATGGCAATGGATTTGTTTTTTTGTTTTTTTTGCTTTTATGCTTGTAGAGGAGCCCCGGTGGTACAGTGGTTAAGTGCTCTGCTGCTAACTGAAAGTTTGGTGACCCAAATCCACCAGCTGCTCCATGGGAGAAAGATGTGACAGTCTGCTTCTATAAGGATACAGCCTTGGAAACCCTATGGGGTAGTTCTACTCTGTCCTATAAAGTTGCTAAGAGTCAGAATTGACATATCAGCAATGGGTTTAGGCTTGTGGAAGTGCTCAGGTAGTTATTTACAGATATAACCATTGAATTTAACATTACTATTTTATGAGGAGATTTTAATATTGTTCCTAGAAATATCCCCCTAATTGCAAGCATTTGGAAATGCACTTACTCTTTACAGCAGATACAGTGTGTTTCATAAGACTTCATTTCTGAATGCATGCTGTTTCTCTGCAAACCTTAGATATATTCCAAAACTGGGAAGTCTCACCTAGGATAAGCCATGAGGAGGTAAGACAGAAGCATAATTAAGTAATGTTAAAGGTCTGAATCATATAACACTTTTAATACCGAGGCCAAAAGATTGGAAGTGAATATCCTAAATCTTGCCTCATTGGCTTTTAAGGCCAAAAGATTGGAAGTGAATTTCCTAAATCTTGTCTCATTGCTGGAGAACATTAAACTAGAGAAAGCTCTTTTAATACCCTATGTTTTCCTTGTATGGTCGATGAGTGTCATTTGGATATGATCCTTCCGGTATTCAATAATTGCAAGTACAATGTATCTTGATAATATTGTCTAACTAAATTTGCTAAGAGGTTAAAAAAAAAAACTGCTGAATTAAATGAGCATGATTTCTATAACTTTCCTCTACTTAAAGAGTTAGTTTAATATCAGATTCCTCATCTTTTAGTTCCCCAAGCACATTCTAACGAAACCATTCAATAATTACTCAAAATTATCCAAGGAAACCCTAAATTATTTTCCCCCAAATGAAGTAAATGTCTAATGAGAGCTCCAGCTCTAGGTGTTCATGATCATAAAAACTTGGTTTTCTAAAATAAACCACATTATCTCCTACTTGATACTTAGACTCAAAATTCATTGTTACTTCCATTACATACAGTTTCTTGGGCACTTAGCTGGGATATTTGAAACTGTAAATAATGACATAAATATGCAGTGAGCTTGCAACCAAGTTGTAGAAATATTAGTAACATACAAGATTAATAACTAAAACCACATAGCAGGACATGCCAACAGTCAGACACAGACATAAAGTGCTAGCCAGTTATGCTTCAATAAAAATCATTTTATCATCTCTCTCTCTCTCTCTCTGTTTCTCACACACACATGTGCATGCACACACACACACAAACACATACTCATGCAAACTTTCATATGCATATAATTGCATCGGAAGAATAAACATTCATGCATATATAATAACTAGGTCCACACCACGCAGGCATAAGGGAAGAACAGATACTAGGAATAAAGGATAAAAATCAAGAAAACAAATACTGACTTTTCACTGTTGAAACTGACCTAAGAGACTTTGGTCATATACAGCTCTGGGGGCTTTTGGGTAGACTTCTGGAGCCACCGAATATTTCAGGATAAATGAGAATTAGTTACTCCACCACCCTATAATCTCTCCAAAGTTATGAAATCAAGTCTCAAATAATAATCCGCCGCACAGACAATTATTAGATGAGCAATTATTTATTAGATGTCACAAAAACAATTGTACAACACACCCTCTAAACTCTATGATGCACCAGCTTTCCGTCTTTTGGGTTGTCTGGTTTATAACAAAACATTTATTAGAGTAAAAAACCAAACCAGTTGCCCTTGAGTAAATTTGGACTCTGATTGATCTCAGGTGTTTCAAAGCAGAACTGTGCTTCATGGGGTTTTCAATGGCTGGCACAGTGGTCAAGAGCTATGGCTGCTAACTAAAAGGTCAGCAGTTCGAATCCACCAGCTGCTCCTTGGAAACCCTATGGGACAGTTCTACTCTTCCCTGTAGGATCACTATGAGTTGGAATCAACTGGACAGCAAGGAGTTTTGGGTGACCCTTAGGAAGTTAGTACCCATGTGCTTAATCATTTTTGCCTCACCAGGTTCCTTTATTAGAATAAAGTATAAGAATATTTAGAGGTAATAGTAAATACACTAATACTATAATCAATATCGGAAACCCTGGTGGTGTAGTGGTTAAGTACTACAGCTGCTAACCAAGAGGTCAGCAGTTCAAATCCACAAGGCCCTCCTTGGAAACTCTGTGGGGCAGTTCTGCTCTGTCCTATAGGGTCACTATGAGTCGGAATCGACTTGATGGTAGTGGGTGGGTTTTTAATATCAATATCACGCAATCAAAAAACCTCCAAATTGGACCAAACTCAGGGCTGTTTCACTACGGAGTATGCAAAGGTCTCCAAAATATTTTTGACAATCCATGTACCTCAAATTGCATTCATTTTACTAAAGACAGGCCATTTTTTTTAATTCATAATGTTAATACATATCTTTGTTTTCACCAGCAAAAACTCATTTCTAACATTTACTATGACATTTACCAAAGGGATAGATATATCTGAAGCACTTGTATTAATTAATGGTGAAATGGAGATTTTGGATTAAAGGCTAGTGAACCATTCCACCACTACCACCCATCCATTACTGTCTAGTCGATTCCAACTCATAGTGACGCTATAGGACAGAGTAGAACTGCCCCATAGGGTTTCCAAGGAGAGCCTGGTGGATTCAAACTGCCGACCTTTTGGTTAGCAGCTGTGGCACTTAACCACTATGTCACCAGGGTTTCCATGTGAACCATCCTGGAGAGTATATTTCTGACTAGGCCAACTTATAATAATCAGCAAATATGTGCTATAAAATTAAGTTGAAAATCTTTGAAGTAAAAAAAAAAAAAAAACACATATAGCATAAAGGGCCAGCTTCACTTCACTAACTTCACATTTTAGTATGAGTCCTCCCTCTCATTCTTTCTCTCCCTCTCTCTCTGGACACATACACAGACACACATACACACACAAATTTTTAATTTATAAAATTAATTTACAATGAAAGGATTCACAGTAAATTATCTCATAAGTTTGCTTTATCAATAAATGAGCCATTCCATTCATGTCAGGTGGGCAGATCAATCATAATATGTCAAACAATACCACAGTTTATCCAAATATTCTGTCATGTTTCAGAATAAAAATGAAAATCAGTTAGTGTATTCAAACAATCTGATTTTACACTTCTAGCTTGTTTTTGCTGAACAGGGTTATTCTGTAATAGTATCAGCATTTTCCCTTTACCATTAGGAAAAATCTAGATGTCTGATTGTGCATGTCATAGATACGGTGAGCCCTAGGATTTTTGTTATTTACGAATCAACATTATACCCAACTCTGAGCATTGGTAAAATGAAAGAATGGAAATCTATGTGATCCAGTTAGAGATCTAAGACAAAAGTTAGAATAGAATCATTGGGGATTCCAGAAAAAAAAAAATCATGGAAACTTTATTAAGTAATTGTGTATCAAGATGGAATAGTTAGTTAACAATGCTTTTGGTGTTAAAAGCAGAGAAGATGGTAACAAGTTAGGAAGACATTTTAGGGGGCCAAGCTCCATCTCAGATAGTCTTTTGTAGGACTTCACTGTAGCAGAAACAAAACACTGATTAGACACCGTCCCAGGAACTTATACTGCATGCCATGGTCCAACCAAATTCAAGCCAGTCGGGGTGAAAAAAAACCCTAAGATTCATTATCAAATGCAAAAGAATACTGGGCAATTGCTCTTATTTTATGCTGAGTGCAAGGTAAATAAATTTGCTCTTTCAAATGAATGAAAATTGAAAAAGAAATCCAGATGGAGTACTTTAGCAACAGAGGTTTAATTATGTTAGTTAATATAAGAGCTGAAATTGAGGAATAAAGTCTTATGTTGAATTAAACTTGATTGACTCCAGAACACCTCCCTGAATTGAAGAAAAGAAATAACTTGACCTTTGAAGCTATCGGTGTTATAAAGCTTCCTTTAAAAATATAATTTTCTCTTGGGGAAGTTTGATTGATGACTTCTAAGCAGGCCGTCAGCAAATGTTATAATTTTCCAATAATTTGGACAGGCCACATTTAAAGATCGAGATTGTTGCTGAGACAAAAAATGGGGAAAGATTATTTGTAACCACAGGTAAGGCAAAGGAATAATTTCCAATTTATATGCAAAAAAGAGAAAAAAGTATAATCCTTTCCTTTGGCTCAATTAGTTAAAAAAAAGAGCCACAGTTAGAGAGACTGATTTAGAAACATTGTATTGTAAGTATAATGTTGGTCTTTCCAAATGGAGCCCAGGAAGTCACCCGTAGACTGTGCCATGTCCCGGGCTAAAAAGCATAAAAGTATTCCTGGATATCTGCTTGAAGATTTACCAGGCATAGGGCTAAGTCAATGGATTAGTAATAAACGTACATGCTGATTTCCAATTGTACTTTCTACTGTTTCTAGCAAAAGGGTAAAATGTTACCTCCTAATTTTTAATTAATTTCCAGTGAAGCTTTCTATAGCTTAGTTCATGGTGACACTCACACTCACACACACACACACACACACACATATGAACATACACAGGCAAAAACTAAACATTAAGTTTAAACTTAAGCAAACTTAATAGAGAAGTTAGATGGAGGAAACCTAGAGCTCTACCATGCTTACAATTGTAAAATAGTAGCACAACGTTAACTGATTCACTCATATGCAAGCAGCCTGAAGTTTGAATTATTGCAGAAAGAGGGCAGTCGTACATTTTTTAACAGTTTGTGTGTATTTAGATTAATAGTTCACCCAGCATACAATTCACCCATATAAAGTACAGAATTCAAGATTTTTAGTATTTTCGTAGATATGTACAACCATTGCAATAACCAATTTTAGACCATTTTCATTACTTCCACAAAATTCCATACCTTTTTGCTCTCACCCCCCTACCCTCTACCCCTTTCCCCGGCCCTGTTGTTAGGTGCCATTAAGTCAATTTCAACTCATAGCAATCCCGTGTGACAAAACAGAAGTGCCCCATAGGGTTTTCTAGGCTGTAGCCTTTAACCACTGCACCACAGGCGTTCCCCCTCCCCAGTCCCTAATCTATTCCGTCTCTAGATTTTCCTGTTCTGGATATTTCGTATGAATGGAATCATATGACGTGTGGTTTTTGTCATGGGCTTCTTTAACTTAGCGTAACGTTTTCAAGGTCCATCCGTGGTGTAGCATATATCAGTGCTTCATGCTTTTTAATCTGATGTTTTAATGCAAAACCAAGGTATGTACTTAGCCATACTGTTGTCTCTGGGTGGAGCAAAGAGTGGAAGCCCTGGGCTGCTAACCAAAAGACTGGAGGTTTGAGTTCACTCAGAGGTGCCTCAGAAGAAAATTCTGATGATCTACTTCTGAAAAATCAGCCTTTGAAATCCCTGTGGAGCACAGTCCTGCTCTCACACACGGGGTAGTCATGAGTCAAGAGTCGAAGACAAGTAGTTGCTGTTTATTTAATCAATTTGAGAAAGAAAGTGGTAAAACTGCAATAGAAAGAAAAAACTAAATAAGTTTTGACTAAATAGGAGAATGTGTCTTTTGCTAGCTCTATTGGAATGATAAATTTGTATTTCCTATTTAAGCATAGCCCATTGGCGTCAAGTTGATTCCGACTCATAACAACCCTATAGGACAGAATAGAACTGCCCCATTGGGTTTACAAGGAGTGGATTCCAACTGTCGACCTTTTGGTTAGCAGCCAAGCTCTTAAACACTACACCACCAGGCCTCCACTATTTAAGTATGGGTGCATTTTATTCCTCAGAGCTAAAGCAAAGTCAATATATGCTTCATCCTTCCAACCCTCCTAAATCATTACTTCTTATTTTGGTAGATGTCCTTATTTTCTACGTCACAATGAAATAGAAAACATCAATGTCATTTCCCCTTCATCACACCTAATATTGTACCTATATTCATGGTATCTTTCTACAGTCTTCTACTCTCAAAACTGGGATTATTATTTTTCTTCAAGGTTTATAGGGTTTCCAAGGAGCACCTGGTGGATTCCAACTGCCAACCTTTTGGTCAGCAGCCATAGCTCTTAACCAGTAGCCACCAGAGTTTCCACATATATACATACAGTACCTGTAAATTAAGATGACCACTAAATGTGGTATAGAGGTTCACATATAATAATACACATTAACATGTTTCTCCATAACAAAATCCAAAAGAAAATAAAGTGGAAAACATCCTATATCAGAAATTACAACATTTTGACATGCACGTTTGTGAAATGACATATTTTTCTGTACCCCATTTTGAGTGAAGCCTTGCCTCGTTTGAAATTGCGAACTTCTCTTTCTCCTTCGAACTTCATCCACCATCCTTGTCGTATTTTCACTATAGCATTTCTCACCATCTACAACACTACAGATCTTTCTTGTTTGTTTTTATTTATGTATATTCTACCAATGAAATGAAAGCTCTATCACAGTAGATATTTTAATCTGTTTTCTTCAGAGTTCCATCTGCAGTACCTTGAACAGTGCATGGTAAATGTGCAACAAATGGAAGCTGAATGCGTTCTTTTATATCAGTGATGGTGCTTTTAAGAAAACAACATTTGTGGAGTGCTTAGTATGTGCCAGGTGTGCATAATTTTATTCAGTTCTCACCAAACATGACTTAAGGCGATACAACTCACATTCTTTATATATAATAATATTGAGGTTTATTGTTTATAAGTTATGTAAGATCACACTGGGGAATTTCAGGTTCAAACTCATATTTGCTCTGTGTGAAAATTTATTCTTTAACCACTAAACAATCACGGCTGCAAGCAGTAAAGACTCCACAGGGTTTCCATCTTTGCCAGAGTTGTATATGTCACTCAATCTCCTGACTCATATTTATATTCAGAGAATTTCTGCTAGAATTAGGTAGATTATTGAGCCTCTTAATTGAGGAATTTTTTTTATTCTAACAGACAAGAATATATAGTACAATTTTAGGCAATTCGTTTGTCAGACTTCATTAAAGCAACAGTTGGCAATGTGAGTTTGAGTCAAGATGGTGGCAATTCCATTTTTCTTTTCCTTAAATGTGTAAGAATATAGATCCTTGGGAAAGTGTAATTAACTATACAGAACAGAAATAAAAATAAAAAACAAAGTGATATGTATTTGTTTTGGTAACTTTCTTTTAATTAAATTTTGATTTGTTTTAATACTACCCACAGTTTTTATTTATGTGTTCTAATAATAAGAGCCCTGATGGCACAGTGGTTAAATGCTTGACCGCCAATTCAAAGGTCTGTGGTTCGATCCCAACAGCTGCTCCATGGGAGAAAGATGTAGCGGTCTGCTTCCATAAAGATTTATAGCCTTGGAAATCCCATGGGACAGTACTCTGTCCTGTATGGTCTATATATGACTCAGAATCAACTCAGCAGCAGTGGATTTGGCTTTTCAGTTTTGGTTCTGATATTTAAGTGTGTTTGCTTTACTCCTTCAAACATTAAATATTTATTGTCAAAAATACACCAGACTTTTTAGGCACTGGAGATCCAGCAGTGAACAAAATAAGAAAAAAATAAAAATAAAAAAATCCCCCTTTCCGTGTTGTTGTTAGGTTCCAACTCATAGCAACCCTGAGTACAACAGAACGAAACACTGCCCAGTCCTATTCCAGCCTCACAGTCATTGCTATGTATGAGCCCATTGTTGCAGCCACTGTGTCAATCCATCTCTTTGAGGGTCTTCCTCTTACTCACTGACCCTCTCTTTACCAAGCATGATGTCCTCCTCCAGGGACTGGTCCTTCCTGAAAACATGTCCAAAGTATGTGAGATGTAGTCTCAACATCCTTGCTTCCAAGGTTTATTCTGGCTGTACTTCTTCCAACACAGACTTGTTTCTTCTTCTGGCAGTCCATGGTATATTTAACGTTCTTCACCAGCACCATAAGTCAAATGTGTCAATCTTTCTTCTGTCTTCTTTGTTCATTGTTCCCCTTTCCATGGAGCTTATATTTCCAGTGTTTTTTCTTAATTCAAGTTCAACTTATTAGGTGTTACCAACTGACAGGAATTTGCTCTCTTTTTAATTTATTTTTTCTCCCCTTCAGGGAGTCCAGAACCAAAAGATTTTTCATTCCTATTTTTATATTTTATAGTACCTGAGTTTAACCAAAGGATCACAAATGTGAAATTCTCTTTTCCACCAACTTTATTTTGATGTATCCATGAACTATACTGGAGTTCTTTTTCTTTTTTTTCCTGAGATAATTAGAACATATTTAATTGACTCTAAGGCATCTGTTTTATTTTGAGACACTTTTAAAATATTTGTCTTCTATTATTTTTAGAAGACTGAAGAAAGTTTGTCTAAATTATATACCTGGATAAAGATTTATAACAAAACATGAAAGAACAAACAAGTAATCTCATAATCATAAAGATATTGCCAAGGATATCTGTTTCGCGATTATTCTTAATGTTGGATGCTATTTTTCTTTCTTTTTTAATTGATGTCATCTTTTAAAATATTTTCTCAGTAATGTTAACAGGGAAACACTGGTGGCATAGTGGTGGAAAGCTAGGGCTGCTAACCAAAAGGTCAGCAGTTCGAATCTATCACGTGCTCCTTAGAAACCCTATGGGACAGTTCTACTCTGTCCTTTAGGGTCGCTATGAGTCAGAATGACTCGATGGAAACAGGAGTTTTTTAATGTTACTAGATTTTAGGATCAATTAATTATCAAGCAGCACTAAATTTCCAATATGCTTTAAGAAGATAAAAAAAACCTCCGATTTGCATAGACATAATCATTTTTTATGATGAAGAACCATGGAAACTTCTAGACTAAAACATCTGTATTATTTCTCAGCAGGGGAAACTGTGACATTTGTACAATGAAAGTCACAGTGGGCAGTACCACAAATCTGAATCAAATTGTGGAGTCATCCTTTAGTAGCTCAGTGACATTAGTTAAGTAAACTAACCTGCTTTTATTGTTTTCTCTTTAACAATAAAATGGTATTATAACGTGAACACAATTATTGAGATTTTAGTTAAAAACAAACAAGCAAAAACCTAGTACAAAATGAGATAATACAGTGGTTAACATCATCATCATCAACTTTTAACACATAAGCATAAATTTAGAGATAAAGTCTGGAAACAGACATTATCCAAGTTAATTTAACCCTACGTTGTATTTCCGATACGATATTTGTGCTTTTACTTTGGTATAAATAGCTGTCATGTTGATCTGAGTCAATGCTGCTGGTCAGTGCTGTTGCTGAAGCTAAAATTTAAGTCAATCCTAGAACCTATGGCAGCCTTGGCTTTTTCAGGCACAGGGAAGGGAAGGCCACGGAATTGAATACAAGAGGTGTCGAGGCCTTCAAATCCAAGTGCATTCAGTTGTACAGAGATTAGTGACCAAAGCACTCGTTCTAGTTTCCTCTGTCTCCACATTTGGGACATGTTAAACATACTGATTCCTGTGTCACAACTCCAGTACCAATAAAGCAGAATCACTGGAGGCTGGGCCAGCTTCCATCAGCCAGAATGGGAAGTAATTGAGAGGGGAACACTTAACAGTTTATAAAAGTACTAGCTTTTTTTTTTTTTTTTTCTTATCAAAACCTATTTTTTTTAAGAGACCCTAATCAAAGGTTTAAACCAGTTTGGAGAAGACAAAGCACAAGGCCATGTCTACTTACTTGAGAGCTGGGGTTTAAGTGACCTCAGTCATGCTGAACCTTCCTAGCCTATAGCTGGTCATCTACTTTAAGGAGACCTGGTGGGACAGTGGGTAAGTGCTAGACTGCTAACTGAAAGGTCTGTGGTTTGAACCCACCAGCTGTTCTGCAGGAGGCAGATGTGGCAGTCTGCTTCCGTAAAGATTACAGACTTGGAAACCCTGCGTGGCAGTTCTACTCTATCCTATAGGGTTGCTATGAGTCTGAATCAACTTCAGGGCAATGGGTTTGGGTTGGTTTTGGTTTGGTTGCACAATGATTAAGCATTCGGCTGCTAATGAAAAGGCTGGGGGTTCAAAATCATCCAGCAACTCTGCAGGAAAAAGACCTGGAGATCTGCTTCCATGAAGATTACAACCAGGAAAACCCTATGGGGCCATCCTACTCTGTTACATGGGGTCGCTGTGAGTCAGAATCCCCTTGACAGCGCTCAGCAACAACATGTAGAACCCTGGCTTTAAGTACTTCCAAACTTCAAACTGTTTACCAATGGACAATATTTATGAGAGGGATATTCATTCAGTTACTCGTTTATTTATTCAGCTTGCTCAGAGGATTTCTCTTCTGCACCCTGTACTTCAGTGGTCACATCTGTAAACACAGCTCATTCAAATGTCTATTTCTTACTGTTGTGTGATTAAAGCAAAAATAAAATGGTACATCATGCACTTTTATAACACAGTGCCTAGGACACAGTACATTTTCGAAAATATCAGTTAATAATAACAACAATAATGAAACTTCCGTTGGCTGTGATTAAGCCAGAAGCATCTTAAATCTGTAATTTAGCAATTAAATTCTTGCTTTGACTTGCAAATGATGGAGTCTCTATTTTGATACCTGGTATGGTTTCCCTAAAACTGTGAAATGGTTTTGTTTCCTTAAGAACTCTCCAGGTGTAGAATTTTATTTCTGATTGAAACTATAGGCCAGAGAGAGAGAATTTCCTATCCTTGCCCCCTGAGGGGCAATTTGGAGATTGCAGGTGTTTAAGTACAGGTGAGAGTTTACACTTGACATGCTGAATGGCAACAGCATGTGGTGGTTTGCTTGTTTATCAAACAGCCATTGTTTCCTGAGCTTTTGCCACTACAATACTTCCAATGATTGTCTTTTGCTGAGTAGCTGGCATATACTACAGAAGTACAGAATCAATTCTAGCAAACCCAGGATTTATCTATCTTTCTGTCACTCCTGTATCATTTTATAGGTGAAGAGAAGAACACTAAGAGAAGCAAAGTGATGTGTCCAAGAAAACAAAATCAGTGTGAGAATTGAGAATCCAGCCCAAGTTTGGTCAAATCTGAATACCATGTTCTTTTTGTGTCCCCAAACACAAAATTAGTCAAATCTGGATACCATGTTCTTTTTGTGTCCCCACATAGAAAACGATTTCAATGTCTTGTAGTGCACTTATTCTCCAACTGCTTAGATTGATTTATCACTTGGAGGCTGGACTTCAACATGGTGAAAGGAAAGAATACCAGATACATTTATACAGAGTAGCTCATTTTGGACATCTGCTTTACAAAGTTTACATGGCATCTTTGACTACAGTATTCTTATTTAATTAAATTGGGACTTTAAACCAGTTTGAGTTTGAACCCCTGCTGAGAATTTCCATTTCCATCCAAGATGTACTGAATCAGAATCTACAGTTTAATAAGTTTCCCAGGTGATTCTTACGTATAATAAATTTTGAGACCCACTCCTCCATAGTTCTCAGAATTGGACCCTGACCAGCAGCATTAGCATCCCTTGGGAACTTGTTAGAAATGCAAATTCTTAGCAGGGGTTTGAACCAGAATGAACCAGTTCAAAAAAAAAATTTTTTTTTTTTGTACAGGTGATGACGGATGTATGTCCTACATTACCACTGAAGGAGTAATTTCAACAGAGAATATCATCACCTCCCTATAACATTGATTTCTGTATCAATCACTCTGTGGTATAAGTTCCTAAACAGATTAAACCAAACATAATTTTGGATTTTAGCAAGAAACTAAAACTTAAATTGAAGGTAAAATACCTTATAGCTGTGGCTTCCTAAGGGGGAGGGGGTGGTTTATATTAGAGGAATCAAATGTAATTCCAACAACTCAACAACTTCTGTGACGACTAAAACATATTCTCTAAAAACACGTAATTTCTACTCTAGAGCTAAACTAGGCAGACTTCACTACAAATTCAATGCAGGCTGTTCCCTAGGATGGACATAGCAAAATACCATAAGCGGGTGGTTTTAAAGACCAGAAATTTATCATCTCACAGTTTTGAGGGCTTTGAGAGAGGAACGGTTCCCGGGCTCTTTCCTAGTTTCTGGTGGCTACCAGCAAATCTCAGCATTCATTTGCTTCTTGTAGACGTATCTTCATATGGTCTCTTCCCCAGTGTGTATCAACCTTTCTCTCAAACACCACTCAGAAGAGTTTAGGATTAGGACTCTGCAATGTACAATGACTTCATTTAATTGGAAACCCTGGTGGCACAGTGGTTAAGTGCTACTGCTGCTAACCAAAAGGCCAGCAGTTTGAATCCACCAGGTGCTCCCTGGAAGCTCTATGGGGCAGTTCTACTCTGTCCTATAGGGTCGCTATGAGTCGGAATTGACTCCACAGCAATGGGTTTGTCTTTTTTTTTTTTTGGTTTTATAATAAACAAACCAAAAAAAAGCCTTATTTCCAGTCAAGGCCACATTTTCAGTACAGGGGTTAGGACTTCAACATATTATTTTAGGGGACACAGTTTAATCCATAAGAGAATTGAAAGAAAAGGAATATGTTTCTTCCATCAAAGATATCCCAAGTAAAATGTGAAGCAAGACCCTCTGAGGCAGAAACAAACAACAAGAGGCAGAGGTACCCAAAAAAACCCACCGCTGTTGAGTGGATTATGACTCATAGCAACCCTATAGGGCAGAGTAGAACTGCCCCACAGAGTTTGGATTTGAACTGCTGAACTTTTGGTAGCAGCCATAGCACTTAACCACTAGCTACCAGGGTTCCAGGGAACACTAAAAAAAGTTGCCAAGTGAGAATGCTCCAAAATAACTACTGTTGGAAGCCTGATTTTTATTTCACCAACTGGTCTCCTACATGGCCCTAGACAGAGTCAACTTCCTGTTACCTGGAGCACATAAAGTTAGTATCAACAATGAATGAAGTCAAAACAGGAAATCCTGTTCAGGACCTGAGAAACAGACCTTGGCTGTAAAGTGAAATGCCACACTGAGATGCTACTATCAGATTCAAAGGACACAACTGTGGAGATGTGATAGACATAGCTCAGAGAGGGCCTTAGAACTGAGGATTTGGGGACATAGGCACAGGACATAAACCAGGAACAACATGAGAAATTATCGTTCAAGTTGGCAGGCATATTGGGCTAAACAGCGTCTTTCATGCCTGAGTCTAACGTGTCTTTTTAAGCAGCATGTGTGTTTTGACTGCATCCATATCTTAAAAGCGTAGCCCAGTTTTACATTTGTGGGATCACAAATTTATCCTTTAATGACCTTTCAATTGGACTTGCTTACTGGTAACATTGATAAGCACTGCATTCTGTAAGTCTGTCTCCTCGTAATGAGCTCAAACATGCATCAGGCAATCCAGTACTTGACTACACACTTTTGTGGCATATGCGTGGTCTCATCTTACTATGATATCCTCTTCAAGGGCATAGACAATGTCCTAGCTTAGATAGTCTCATATACGATAGATGATAGATGGATTTTAGTTGATTTAACTTGACCAATTTAACATCTACAAACTGATAGGTTGCACAGATGACCCATTTTAGAAGGAAACCAAGAATATGTACCTTGCACAATGGAAATTTTTTATTTAAAAGATAAGGTCAATAATATATACTCGATTGTCAACATCAACTCTGGATAATATTTTTATATAAAACCTTGAATGTCTAGGATTTAGAAAGTTATTTTTAGTATCTTTCCAACACCCATCCTCAATTTAAGATATTTACTGTCATTGTCCTATCTTCAGGGGAAGTATTAGGGCAGCTAGTCAATGACTGCTTGCGTTCCAAGCCATTGGTAATTCCATAGCAATCGTCTGAGTGTTTGGAATAGCAGAGGATGGACAGTGAATTCATTGCTGGGAAATATAATCTCTGTAATGGCCTTTGTCACATTTTGCAGCATATAAAACATTCCTGGGAGAAAAATGTGACTCACTTAGTTTGCAGCTAGCTCTTTAGGGCCCATCCGTCTTCACAGATATGTCAGTAAAGACACTAAAGGCATGGTATAGTGTGTTCTTCAGGGAAGTTTCATTTACTCTTTAACGCAACCACCATTTGTAAAATACTGCAGGAGAAAACAGTCATTTAAAAGAAACTCGTCAGAAAGGCGGTACAAATGAGCCAAACCAAAGTGGATTTTAGCTTCCTCAGAGATGTCCTCTGCTGATTATCCCCTCCCAGCACAGGAGAACAATCACAAAGTCTTCAGAGGGAAGTTAACAGGATCCTTCCTGCTACTGATGCATTTATTTTACTAGAGGGCTGTGCTCCACCGGGTTACACCACTTTGACCTTGAGCAAGCTAAGTAGATGATGGAGTTCTAGTTATCTATATTTTTCTATGTGTCACTCCATAATTATCTTACTGGAAAACAGACATTATAAGAACATGTCTGGTTAGAGAAATATAATGTCCTCTTTTGTGTGCATGTTTTCATGTGTTGTGTATGTGTGTATATTTAATGCCATGTCATGGCTTAGAGTCGTAAAAGAATATCTTCAATGAAAAAAAAAAAAAAGCACTGACTGATGAGAGAATGAATGCCTACTTCCTTTAAACAAGCAGAGTCATGTTTTTTTTTTTTTTTTTTAAACAAGAAATAATACAGTTACAGGGATTATATCTGTCTTCTCCAATTAAATTTCATAAAAGTTCAAAAGTTCTGTGGATAATTTGCAGAAAAGTAGCCATATTTCTTCTTCTTCGTGTAAGGGATTTCCTCCAATGGGAAAATGGAGCCTCCTGGAAAGTATGCTTTAGCAATATTCTCTTAGCTCTCACCATCATTGTTTACCCTTTGTGGGTCCTGGGTTTATTATGCATCTCCACTGGAATTCTCTTCCCCATGACCTGAAACTCCCCTTTTCAACTTTGCTTCTTGTCCCTGTCCTGTGCACTAGCTTTAATATTACATTGTAAAATAAAATGATGATAAGATACTTCTAGGCTGTGTCACAGTAGATAATTGTGGTTTGTATAACTACCAATGACCTTCTGGAGTTTTGACAGGGCCTTCAAAACCTGCAAACTATCACCCCAAAAAATGATTAGGTAGAAAGTTTTTGGAAATGATGTAGCTTTGGGAAAGGACATTATTTAGGTCTTTGGTTACTTTTTATTCACCTAGAAACTTACAACTTTCTCTCCCCATCCCCACAATAATTGTTTTGAGGCACTGGTGAGGCTAGTTAGAGAAATTGCAACTTTGTGCTAGTCAATGCTCTCATTCACTTTAAATATACTTTCTCTGTCTCTATTTTTGATGCTGTACATGAGTTTCAAATCATGGCAGTCCCTTTTTCCTTTCTCATATGTGATATAGTTAATTGTTGTAGGAAAAAAAAAAAAGGCCCACTACATTTGCTACATATCAACATATCAACCATTCGAGGAAGGGAAATTCAAAAGCATGGGAGTCACACAAAATGAACCTTGGAGCAATTTTCTTTGTAGCTGTCAAGTTAGAAGTATTGGTCAGTATGCCATTCAATCAATACTGTCCTGGACACTATTTGCTCTACATTTCAAGAGAGAGAGAAAGAAGACGAGGCAGAGAGAGAGAGAGAACTTAGCATCAGTAATGGAGAATGAATCACTAACAACCTGTTAAACAACCTTGCTTGTTCAAAGTGAAGAGGACATAAAGCACTTACTGAAGAAGTTCAAAGACTACAGCCTTCAGTCTGAATTACTACTCAACATAAAGAGAACAAAAATTCTTACAGCTGGACCAATAAACAATGTCATGATAAACAGAGAAAATATTGCGGTTGTCAAGGATTTAATTTTACTTGGATCCAAGATCAATGTTCATGAAAGCAGTAGTCAGGAAATCAAAGGGTGTATTGCATTGGGCAAATCTACTGCAAAAGACCTCTTTAAACTGTTAAAAAGCAAAGATGTGACTTTAAGGACTAAGATTTGTCTGACCAAGCCAAGATATTTTCAGTTGCCTCATGTGCATGTGAAAGGTAGACCATGAATAAGACCGAAGAAGAACTGATGATGAATTATGGTGTTGGTGAAGAGAAGAATTTTGACTGTACCATGGACTGCCAGAAGAATGAACAAATCTGTCAGAATGTTTCTTAGAAGCTAGGATTGGGCAACTTTGTCTGGCGTACTTTGGACATATTATCAAGAGGCAACAGTCCCTGGAGAAGGCCATCATGCTTGGTAAAGTAGAACGTCAGTGAAAAAGAAGACCCCCAACAAGATGGATTGACACTATGGCTGCAACAATAGGCTTAAAAAAGTAATGATTGTGAAGATGTTGCAGGACCTGGCAGTATTTCTTTTTGTGTTGTAAATCCTATCTCTGTGATGTTGATGAGATAGGATTAACAGCAGTCATGTTAATGAGGCAGCACTCAATTTACAAGATTAGACTTTGTCTAAAGCCAATCTGTGCTGAGAAGTTACTAGCCCAGGGAAAGGCTGATGACAGTGACCTTCCTTCAGAGCCCACAGACAGAAAAAGCCTTTCCCTGGAGCTGACACCCTAAATTTGGACCTCTAATTATCCTCCTAGACTGTGAAAGCATACATTTCTCTTTGTTAAAGTCATCCACTTGTGGTATTTCTGTTATAGCAGCACTAGATGACTAAGCAAGGATCGTGTCATCTGTGAATAACGGTAGTTTTACTTCTTCCTTTCCAATATGAATACACTTTATTTCCCTTTCTTGCTTTATCGCTCTAGATAGGACTTTCAGTATAATATGGAATAAGAATGGTGATGAAGGGGATTCTTGTCTCATTCCCATTCTCCGGCGAAATGATCTCAATCTTCCTCCACTGAGAATAATGTTGGCTGTTGATTTTGCATATATACCCTTAATTATGTTGAGGAATTCCCCTTCTATTTCTATTTTGCTGAGAGTTTTTATCAGGACTAGGTGCTGAGTTTTATCAAATGCCCTTTCTGTGTTGATTGAGATAATCATGTGATTGTTCTCATTTGTTTTAGTTACGTGGTGAACAATGTTGATTGATTTTCTAATGGTGACCTTGCATCCCTAGTATGAATCCCACTTGGTCATTTTTTATAATTTTTTTTTTTGATATGCTGTTTAATTCTAGTGACTAGAATTTTGTTGAGAATTTTTGTGTCTATATTCATGAGGGATATTGATCTGTGATTTTCTGTTTCAGAAGTACCTTTTCCTGGCTTTGGTATCAGGGTAATGCTGGCTTCATAGACTTAATTAGGGAGTATTTCTTCCTTTTCTATGTTCTAGAATCATTTCAGTAGAAGATGTAAGCTCTTCTCTGAATGCTTGGTAGAATTCTTCAGTGAAGCCGTCTGGGCTGGGCATTTTTTTTTTTTTTTTTTAATGACATCTTCAGTTCTTCTTTTGTTACGGGTCTATTCACATATTTTATGCTACTATTTTTGTGTTAGTTTAGATAAGTAGTGTGTTTCTAGAAATTTGTCCATTTTTCTAGGTTTTCAAATTTGTTGGAGTAGGATTTTTCATAATATCCTGTTACGATCATTTTCATCTCAGTTGGTTCTGTTGTCATGTTATCCATCTCATTTCTCATTTTGGTTATTTTCACCTTCTCATTTTTTTCCTTTGTCAACTGGGCCAGTGGTTTGTCAATTTTACCGATCCTCTCTAAGATCCAACTTCTCCTCTTGCTGGTTCTTCCTATTGTTTTTCTGTTTCCTATTCCATTTGTTTCTGCTCTGATTTTACTATTGCCTTTTTTGCTGGTGACTGTGGACTGCTTTTGTTGCTTCTTTTCTGTTTCTGTTATAGGGTTAAGCTTTTGATTTTGGCCCTTCTTTTTTGATGTGTACATTTATTGCTATAAATTCTGCTCTAAGAACTGCTTTTGCTGTGTTCCAAAGGTTTTGGTATGCTGTATTTCATTCTCTTTTGATTCCAAAAAAAAAAAAAAAAATTAATTTCATTTTTAATTTCTTCTATTACCCACTCGTTTTTAAGTAAGGTGTTATTCAGTTTCCGTGTGTGTGTGTTTTTTTTTTTCATTGTTCTTTCTGTTATTGATTTCTAGTTTTATAGTGCTATGATTGGTTTTTTTATGATCAGGGAAGATGTTTTGTATTATTTCAATGATTTAGAATTCATTGAAGCTTGCTTTGTGGCCTAACATACGGTCAGTTCTGGAGGATGATCCATGTGCATTGGAGAAGAATATATACTGTGCTGCTGTTGGGTGGTACATGTCTATAAGGTCAAGTTGGTTGATTGTGTTATTTAGGTTTTCTGTATCTTTGTTAGTTTCTTTCTAGTTGTTCTGTCCATCACCGAAAGTGGTATGATAAAGCCTTCTACCATTATTGTAAAACTGTCTATTTCTCCATTCAATTCTCTTAGAATTTGTTTTACGTATTTTGGAGCACTGTTACTGTGTGTATAAATATTTATTATGGTTATGTCCGCTTCCTTGATCAACCCTTTAGTTATTATATAATGCCTTTCTTTGTCTCTTATAATGGATTTTGACTTAAAGTCTATTTTATCAGAGGTTATTAACGTCACTCCTACTCTCTTTTGGTTATTCTTTTCTTGGTATATATTTTTCCATCCTTTGACTTTTTACCTATGTTATGTCTTTGTGACTAAGGTGCATCTCTTGTAGGCAGCAGATTGATGGGTCACTTTTTTGTTTGTTTGTTTGTTTTTATCCATTCTGCCACTCTATGTCTCTTAAATCGTTTGCATTCAATGTGATTATCAATAGTATGAATTTACTGCTGCCATTTTAAGCTTGTGTGTGTGTGGTGTTAACAGTTTGTTTGTTCTGCTTAATTTTCTGTGCTGAGTTCTTTCTCTTTTTATGGATTTTCTTTTCTAATCCTCCCTTGTCCTTAATTTTGTGTTTACTAGTCTTTTAGATTTTCTTCTTCTTTATTTTGATGAGTTGATTTATTAATTTTCTTTGCTGTTACTCTGAAACTTACCTTTACCTTCCTAAGTTTAAAACAGCATTTTATACCTTGACATCGCTTTGACTTCCTTTCCATATGGAAGTTCTATAACTACACTATTTATTCATCCTTTTGGTTTTGAAGTTGTTATTTACAGGTTGACATCACTGGTTCCCTGTTTGTAGCTTTGCAGCTTTATTTTACTTTTGTGACTTCTTTATCTGGGTTGCCATCTGGGTGATTTTGTCGTGTGTCTTAATTGCAGGCTGTTGTCTGATGTTGGTTCTCTGTTGGAAGAACTCCTTTTTATATTTCTTGTAAGGCTGGTCTGGTTTTTAAAACTCCCTTAATATTTGTTTTTCTGGAAATGCCCTAGTTTCACCACCATACTTAAAAGACAATTTTTCTGGATATATTTGTGGTTGGCAATAATTTTCTTTCAGAGTTTTATATATGTCATCTCATTGTCTTTTTGTTGCCTAGTTTCTGCCAAGAAATCAGTACATAGTCTTATTGACACCGCTTTGTAGTTGATTTTTCATGAGAATTATTTCTTTGTCTTTGGTTTTAGAAAGTTTGATTAGTATATGCCTTAGTTTTGGGATCTATCCCTTATGGGGTTTTTTGATCTTCTTGGATGGAAACCTTCTCGTCTTTCATTTTATTAGAAAAGTTTTCTGCCAATAAGTCTTCAAAGATTTACTCTGTGCTTTTTTTCCCACTCCTCTTCTAGAATTCCTGTTAAACATAAATTATTCCTTTTGATAGAGTCCCACATAATTCTTAGGCGGTCTTCATTTTTTCTTGATTCTTTTTTCTGATTGTTTCTCAAGCAAATTATTATCAAGGGATTTGTTCTCTATTTCACTGATTATTTCTTTCATTGATTCAATTCCACTTCTGTGTCCTTCCATTGAGTTATTTTTATCTGATATTTTATTGTTAAGCTCCTGAACTTCTAGTTGTTTGTATAATTTCTAATTTTCTATTTATTTTGTCATTTTTTCTTGTATTGTTTTCCTGAGTTCACAAGATTTTGCCTGTGTTCTCCTTGATCTCTTCGAGGGCCTATGTATAAGTCTCTTTTATTCCTTATCAGGTAGATTCATTATTGTTTCTTCCTCAGGAAGTTTTTCTGCTCTTTTATTTTGCTCACTTCTTTAAGGCATCTTATCCTGTTTGTTCATATGATTTGTTATTGTCTACTATCTCCAAGGCATTAAGGTGTTACATATATGTATATATATATGTGTGTGTATATATATATATATATATATATATACCCATTGCCATTGAATCAATTCTGAGTCATAGCAACCCTATAGGACAGAGTAGAACTGCCCCATAGGGTTTTCAAGGAGCGCCAGATGGATTCAAACTGCTGACATTTTGGTTAGCAGTCATAGCTCTTAACCACTATGCCACCAGAGTTTCTATATGTATATAGTATGTATGTTTATGTCGTGCTTTTTAAAATTTGTCTTGATATATCTAGAGCTTTGTTTCTTCTCTTTCTCTTTATAATGTCTTTCTTCCTCTATATTATTTTAATTGTGATTGTTTTGTGGTTCTGGTCTGTGTGTGACTTTGGTGTATTTTTCAGCTGGGTTTGATTTCCTCTCTCTAGTAGGTATGGTGGTTCTCACCCATATGTGAGTCCTTTGTATTTAGACTCATATGTCTTTCCTTACCAGATGGAGTGGAGGTGGCAGGGCAGCTTATTTCCCTGATTTTGGGTGACAAACATTGAGTGGTTAGGGTCCCTCTACAGCCCTTGTGGAATCATGGGGTCTTTCTGGGTTGGTGTTGGCAGTTAGTACATTCTCTGGAGGTCAGGGAGGACATCTCTGTATCTGCCATCAGGGAGTGCTACCCAAAGGGATGGTGTAGGCCCACCGCGCGTGCGTGAATTGGTATCTCAGAAGGTGGTGGGGTATCACGGGGTTTCAGTACCAGTGCGGACATCCTACAGGAATGATTGGAGTGTGAGATGTGTGATGTTGCAGCTGAGTGGGTGTTGGATGTGGGCAGTAGGATCTCTTGCTTGGCATTTAAGAGAGGGGCAAATGACAGCTGTCTGGATGTAACTGGTATTGCTGATGAGGTAATGTCTACTTGGCCAGTCACTTGGTTGCATGCTGTGTGCACACCACCGGTTGCCAGGTAGTCAGGGTGAGGGTGCATGGGTCAGTGGTCACCGGGTGGGTGAGCCAGGCTTCTGCATTTAAGTGCAAGTCACTTGCGCCTCAGGGAGAGATTGGTGGGTGGGGCTGAGATTGCATGCATCAGTGTGGGCCTCCTACTCCTGAGCGAGTGGGTGGTAGGTGTGGTCAAGATTGTACCCTTCAGCATGGGCTCCCCACACCTTAGGAATGGGCATGGCTGGGGTTGCCTTCATCAGCCATGGACTCCTGAATCTCAGAGGGGGGGTGGTGGAAGTGACCAGGCTTATGCATGCAAATGTAAGGTGTCTATACATCGGGAGGGGTGATGGGCCTGGCTAGGCTTGTGACCTCCAGCCCCAACCATCTGCTTCTAGGAGGGGATAGTGACTATGGCTGTTTTGCCTACAACAGCTAGGGCCTCCTGAATTGCAGGGAGGCAGTGGTGAGCAGGGCCAGGCTTGGATAGGCAAGTGAGAGCCACCTATGCCTCAGGGATGGGCTGGTGGGTGTGGCTGGGCTTGCCAGTCCTGTTTTCCTCTGCCTGTGTCTCAGGGCATATGCTAATGCACATGGCAGGCAGGGTTACTGCTTGCACAGGACCGGTTATGGCAGGGGGGCTCAAGCTGTTACTCTGTGGGTTGACTTTTCACTGGGTGGCTCCCATGAAAATGGCCATGTGCCTCCACTGACAAACAGACTGTGCACTAATGCCCAGCTCCCTCCTGTCTTGCACTCACCAGAAGGGCTGTAGCTCTCACCCACCCCTCTGTTTTTCTGCTTAACTCCCCCACAATTATACATTCCCTGTATACACTTTCTCCTTCTCTAAGGCTCAGATGACTCAGTTATTTGTCTTGCTCTAGAGGCACTTCCCTGTGGTTCTCTGGTTTCAAAGCTAGACCACTCCTATACTTCTCCTCAGGGGTGCTCTGTCCCTGGCCATGTCCTTCCCATATTGTACTTTCTTTCCAAGGTTCTTTGCAATGAATCCTTACTACCAGATGCACTCTGTGGTTGCTTCCCTGGGTTGCTCACTCAACTTGTTGTTTGACACCATCCCAAGATGAGCATGCTGCTTTTCTCCGACAGGCAGGGTGCTGTAGATCCACAAATCTCTGTTTTCCTGCTGGTCTTGTTCTGTCTCTCCTTCCAGTTGGTAATCAGTCTGCTTCTTCAACACTCTATTTGATGCTTTGGGACCTGAGATCATTTTTGTGTCTAACTTACTTAGTTTTTGGAGTCTTTGTTATCAGGGAGTCATTACAGTACAGGTATCTAAGGCACCATATTGCCTCAGCCTCCAGAGTTTTGAATGGCTGATTTTTCAGAAGTAGATCTTCAGGCCTTTGTTTCATGGTGCCTCTGGGTATACTTGAACCTTCAACCTTTTGGTTAGCAGCTGAGCTTGTTAACCATTTCCACCACTTGTATTCCAAAAGATTAATAAAAGCACTAATTACAATTAAGAACTTCTGTTCATTAGAATACACCATACACCATTGTGAATAAAAAATTAACTCACAGAGTGGAAGACACTATTCAAAGTACAAATGTTACAAAGAACTGTTTCCCAGAAATAAAAAAAAAGTACTCCTCTTATGACTCATTAAAAAAAAGATACACATATATGCACATACACACAAACAACAAATTTAAAAAAAAAAGCCTAAAAAGTGTGAACAGTTACTTGACAAAAGAGGATGTTAAAATGACACTGACAAGAAGAAAGATTCTCAACATCGTTACTCATCACAGAAATACAAATTAAAACCACGATGAGATGCCTTTCAGAATTACTAAAGAGAATATACTGAGAACATCAGCTTAAACACTCGTATATTGATGGTGAATTAGTAAAATCAGTTAGAAAAAACTGTTTGCAAAACATTATTAAAGCTAAAAAATAATGAGATCAATATTTGGCTCAGCATTTCTACTACCAAGCATAAACCAAAGAGAAATGAATGAATATGTCGACCAAAAGGTACATATAACAATTTTATGGCAACTTTATTCACAATAGCTTAAAACCAGAAACAGCCAGAAGTCCATCAGTAGTACAGTGGATAAATATATTAATATCATGGGACCCTACATAGTAACCAGAACAAAGTACTGCTACAGGTAGTAACATGGATAATTTACACAAATGGTGGCCAAAAGAAGCCACACGCAAAGCACATATTCTGCATGATTCCATTTATATGAAGGTGAAGAGGAGGTAAAGACAATCTGTAATGATCATAATGATAATGGGTAACTCTGGGTGGGTGCTATTGACTGGAAAGAGCACGAAGGAAATTTCTGGGTGTTGAAATTGCTCTGCAACTGAAGTTGAATGATGGCTACCTAGATGTATTTATGGGCATTCATGATTAAACATTTTACTATGTATATACACATCATCAATAAAAAAAAGTAAAATTAAAAAAAAAAAAACTTTATGGAGGGATCCATACATTTCTTTGGGTAGGAAGCCTTAGTGCTTGTTCTTCTCTCAGTGCACGAGCAGCTGCACCCATGTTTGAGGATAACCTGTGCCCCTGACTGGGGACTCAAATGCTAGGCTTCTTTCTTGCGGGACCTTCCTCAGTTACTCATCATAAACAAACTGGAGGTCTTAAATCTTGAAAAGCTTTTATTTCAAAACTTAAAATTCCGCATCTGAGTTTCGAACTCCCTTGGTTCCTCTGAGAGACCGGTGGATTAGGGATGTCTACTCCCTTCAAGCTAATATACTCCAGCTCTATAAGAATGATAGTAAAATCTCATACAGCCTATTAGAAAACAAACTCCATGTCACTTATGCAGTAGAGCATTGTGTGTGCAAATATAGCACTTCAAATGTTTTCTTTTGTTTTAATTTATTTCTATTCGGATTTCTTTCTAAAAGCCCACTTCTTAAGCTACACAGCTCTGCATGTGTGCACAAACACACATAAATGCTAAACATAAATACTTCCTTTTCTTGGCTTCCCAAGACCTGATAAATTAATGCAAATAGAATTGATCTTGGAGCTAAATCAGAAAAGCACATTTTAATAATACCAAATTTAAACTCCATTTTAAAGAATGCTTGGGTTTTATAGCCAACGCAGGCAGTTACCAAGAGAGAAATGACTTTATGTTTTCAAGAGCTCTGGAAGCAAAATAATCAAGTTCAATTCCACCTGGATTTCATTTATTTTTCATAAGAGAGCCTGGTTTGTACCCATATTCATTTTGTTGACATTTAAAATATTTCCATTTTATGATATAGTCTGTTTATACCCTGGCATCAGCAGACATTTCAGCTTCTGAAGAAAGAAGCAGAGAAAGACAACATTGCCTATTCTATCATTTTTTCCATCATTTCCATTCTTATTTACATAGTACATGTTCCCTGGGACAGAAGTTCTTTTGAAGAGAAAGTTATGGAGGGAATAAAAAAGAAGACAAATACAAAAATTGAGAGTCTCTAAGAAGACCAAACAAATGGGAGGAGAGAGAAGAGAAAAACAATGAAGAAAAAAAAAATCAGGCAGATAGTAGATGCAGAGAGGAAAACATAGTGATATCAACAATCATTATCTATTTGATATTTAGATTACAAAACATTTTTAACTTCATAAAATGTTTTAATCTTCACAATAACTCTCTGAGGTAGCAAAAGGAGAAACCAACAAAAACACCCATTGCCTTTACGTCAATTCCATCTTATAGTGACCCTATAGGACACAGTAGAACTGCCCACAGTGTTTTCAAGGCTGTAATCTTTAAGGAAGCTGACTGTCACATCTTTCTCCTGTGAAGTGGCTAGTGGATTCGAACTGCCCACTTTTTGGTTAACAGTCAAGAGCTTAACCACTGCACTGCCAGGGCTCCTTAGCACAAGGAGAAGGGAGAGAGAAATAAAAAGAAGATTGAAGAAGGAAGAAAAGAGGAAAAAGAGGGGAAGCAAAAATAGGGAGCAGAGAGAGAAAAAGGGAGCAGAGAGGGGTAGAGATGGAAAATACTCCGAAGGAAATGTGTTTAAATAGAGGCCTGTGGCTTCAACTCATGGGCGGATGACCTATACAGTCACGTTGGACCCCACGGTCAGGGGTATCTCATGAACAGAAATGTTCTATGCTTGGTTTTAATGCCCTGTCTCCATCCTGACATTCTTTATTGTTTTTGAACAAGAAGTCATGAACTTTCACTTTACACTGCACCCTGGGTAGAATATTGGCAGAAAAGATCAAAAGAAAGAGAAAGCAAGGGAAACACTTTCTTTTCATTTTTATACTAGCTATTTTTTTTTATAATCTTGAAGTGTATTACTGAACTAGAATGCCTCCGTGTCTCCAGTCCTGTTTTCAGAGGAAGGGAGGTGGTTACAGCCTGGGTCTGAATAGAGGGGAAGAGGAAAGGCAGAGGCTACAGTATGATTAATAACAATCACAGAAGCTGCAAATTGAAAAAAATGCCATGTTGCTGTTTATTGTATTAGTAAGATCGAAAAGGTTGATAATACCCAGGATTATAAATGAGGGAAGTAGGTATTCCAACATCATAGGTATGTAAATTAGGCAGCTTTAAAAAAAAAAAAGTGCACAAATAGCCATTAAATATTGAAAACAATCTTTCTTTTGTCCTTATTGTTACAGTACTAGTAATCTTATAAGGGAGTTCCTGGATAGCATAAGCAGTTACATGCACCATTACCAACCAAAAGGTTAACAGTTCAAACCTACGCAGAAGCACCTTGAGAGAAAGGCCTGGTGATCTGCTTCCAAAAAATCACAGCCTTGAATAACCTATGGAGCAGTTCTATTCTGCACCCATGAGGTCATCGTGGGTTGGAATAAACTCTACAGTTACTGTTAACAGGTAAACAGTATGATGGAAAAGACATTCTAGAATCATGTTCAAGAGGGTCAACTTTCTCAGTCCAATTTTGAGTTGCTACACTCCTTGGGAACTCTGTGGGGCAGTTCTACTCTGTCCTGTAGGGTCACTGTGAGTCAGAATTGACTCAACGGCAGTGGCATATTGTTGTTGTTGGATGATGTCAAGTCAATTCTGACTCATACCAAATCCATATGATAGAGTAGAACTGCCCCATAAGGTTTCCTTGGCTGTAATCTTTACTGAGGCTTGCCAGCTATTTCCCCCACGGAGCTGCTAGGTGGATTCGAAATGCCAACCTTTCGGTTAGCAACCAAGTGCTTAACCACTGTACAGCTAGGGATCCTTAGTTGATATACACTGCTCCAAACGTTTTGTTTTGAATGGAGTGTAGGTATGGTTTAGGACAGTTTTATTTTTGGGATTGGAGAATCTATATTAGTAGTTACCTATGCTTACCTCTTGCGAGGCTCTCCTTGGAAACTCTACAGGGCAGTTCTACTCTGTCCTATAGGGTTGCTATGAGTCAGAATCGACTCGACAGCGGTGGGTTTGGTTTTTTTTTATGCTTACCTCTAGAATCCAATGAATGGAGACAAGTCTTCCAAATTTCATCATTATACACTCCTTATTTTCTTATGTAGGACTGCTTTGTAATAAACCCAAATCTGGGGGTGGGTGGGAGTACTGAACTTTTAGCTTAATAGCTTAATAAGGATAAGGTCGTAGTTCACAAGATACAGTATATAGTTACAGAATATCTCAAAAAGAAATATGAAATTCTCAGATTGATAGGGAGAGTTTGAAACAAATTTAAAAATTGTACTGGTATTTAATTCAGGTATTTTGGAGGAAATCCAATTCCAGTCTATTGTGGAAACCCCCATTTGCTCTCTTTCATTTTTCATTTACTTCTTTCTCCCTACTCTTCCTTGCTAAGCCATTAGAAGCTGCACAGAGAACAAAAGCAAATGACATTTAGCAGATGACTTGCGCTGCATAGATACAAAAATGTCTCAGACATGAGATAGAACCGACCAAGCCTGGCTTATTATTTCTGTTGGGAGTGTTTTTCTATTTTGCAAAAATATGGGAAGGAGCACGGGGCCTCAGAGGCTAAATGCTTAATTCTGAGGACTAAATGGAGTGGGAATTAGTAATGATGAAAGATAGAAAAAAAAGGGAAGTCACTGTGACAGGAACATGAGACACTGTTCCCTGAGGCCCTGATTTAGTCCTGGGAGCACAAAAGAGAAAATTGGCTAACATTAGAAGCATGACAAAGTTTGTTTGGGGATAATAGCCTGAAGCTTTTCCTAAAGAAACATTTATAATGATGGGTGAATGAAGGTAAGTAAAGAATGGATATTTATTATGCAGACAGTAAGTTAGTTGCTTGGTATAAGTTCTGGAATAAGCTCAATGAACGTTTTACAAAAGTAAATACTGGAAAGTCCACAATCCGAAGAGAAACAAGAAAAACTAAGACCTATCTATCATACTATTGTCTAGCTGTCTATATCTTTCTAGTTTTAAAAGAAGATTCTCTTTAAGAAAAGAAGGTAAGAGCTTAAGATCTTAAGATGAAATAGACTAGAAACATATTAAAAGATGGAGGCACAGTCTTATCTGCATGCTTTAAAAAGTCAGCCTAGGGAGGCGGGGCCAAGATGGCTGACTAGGTAGAAGCTACCTCGGATCCCTCTTGCAACAAAGACTTGGAAAAACAAGTGAATCAATCACATACATGACAATCTATGAACCCTGACCATCAAACACAGATCGAAAGAGTTGACCTGAGTGACAGAGACTGAGAAAAAACAACCACGGGGAAGTAGTGGCTATTTTTGGAACCTGGAGCCAGTGTCCCAGTCAGAAAACCTTGGCACCGGGCTTTGGACTGGGCGCAGGAGAGCTCAGCAGGGCATCCTGAGATGGCGCAAACACAGGACCCAGCCCTAGCCCCCAGAATTGACCTCGGGGGAAGCCCAGCCAGTGCAAGCAGACAGTGCAGTGACACGGCTGACAGGAGAAGTCTCCGGGAGGCAGCGACTGGTTTTGGAGCTGGGAGTGCGACCTCCCAGCCTGGGAACCTTGGCGCTGGGCTTTGGACCTGGAGCGGAGGAACTAACCATGGAATCTGAGACAGCGCAAGCACAGGATGCAGGCCTGACCCTCGGGGGCAATCTCTACCCAGCCAGCACACACAGTGGACGCGCCCCTCAGGAATCTCAGATAAAACAGTCATCCCAAGCAAGATAAGTAACTTTTTCTGTATTCTGGGGTGCTACTCTCCCCTATTTATCTGAACCCTCCCCTCCCCTTCCCAGGCGGCTTCATTAACATTGGAGTTTCCTGAGCCAGAGAGTGAACTACGCTGCGGTTTTTCTTTCTTTTTTACTTTTTTTGGTCTTTTCCTAACCCATTCTCCTGGCCTGAGAGAAGCAGTTACAAAAAACCCAGGGACCAAAACTCCTTCCCTAATTGGACTGAAAACACAGAACCAGCTCCAGCCAAGCATATGTGATCCACAGTCTTGGGCTTTCATCCCTACAGGGAACAAGGTGGCTATTATAATGCAAAGGCATTTCTGATAGGGATCTGACTGAAATTGTTTTAGCGGATTACTGGAAAGACAAGTTTCCCAGGTCTGATATCTCTGCATATTCAACAGAGCCCTCACTGACCCAAAACAGGGAACTGAGGGCTGAAGCTCACCCCAGACCACCTAGCCTCCTGCCTTAGGGGTCTAAGGAGGGTGACACCTACCAATCTGTAGAGGTACTTGCATTGGGGGCCTAAGGTACAGCTGCAGAGCCAACCCACCAAAGTGCTTTAAGAATAGAGACACACCTACCTTGATGGCACTTGGGGGAAGCCTGTCAGCATCCTGCCCCCCCCCCCGGAGTGTGAACCCCTGCTGCTACTAGAATCTGGTGCACACAACTATCACCACTACTTCTCTAGGTGGATAAGTGACAGTCTGCACCACACACTTGGTGACCCAAAATCAGATTCTACTCAAGAATAGTGAATGGATGCAGGCTTATATATCTGGTAACAGCCCAAACCAGCTGGTAATAGGACATAAGTGATTCAAGGGCTGTAACAATCAAGACAGCGCAATCTAGTAGCCCATCTATGTATATTGAAAGAAAACAAAACAAGATAAGACTCAGTAAGCAAATATAGAATAAATCACTACAATATCTTACAGGTGGCTTGGAGACAGCAGTCGATATCAAACCACATAAAGAAGCAGACTATGATTGATTCTACAACTCCCCAAACTAAAGAATCAAAATCTTTCCCAAATGAAGATACAATCCTGGAATTGCCAGATGCAGAATATAAAAAACTAATTTACAGAATGCTTCAAGACATCAGGGATGACCTCAGAAATGAAATAAGGCAATCTACAGAAAAAGCCAAGGAACACACTGATAAAGCAGTTGAAGAAATCAAAAAGATTATTCAAGAACATAGTGGAAAAATTAATAAGTTGCAAAAATCCATAGAGAGACAGCATTCAGAAATCCAAAAGATTAACAATAAAGTTACAGAATTAGACAATGCAATAGGAAGTCAGAGGAGCAGACTCGAGCATTTGGAATGCAGAGTGGGAGATCTGGAGGACCAGGGAATTGACACCAATACAGCTGAAAAAAAAAATCAGATAAAAGAATTAAAAAAAAAAAGAAACCCTAAGAATCATGTGGGACTCTATCAAGAAGAATAACTTGTGTGTGCTTGGAGTCCCAGAACAGGGAGGGATAACAGAAAACACAGACAGAATAGTTGAAGATCTGTTGGAAGGAAACTTCCCTGACATCATGAAAGAAGAAAGGATATCTATCCAAGATGCTCATCAAACCCCATTTAAGATTGAGCCAAAAAGAAAATCACCAAGACATATTATCATCAAACTTGCCAAAACCAAAGATAAAGAGAAAATTTTAAAAGCAGCCAGGGATAAAAGAAAGGTCTCCTTCAAGGGAGAATCAATAAGAATAAGTTCAGACTACTCAGCAGAAACCATGCAGGCAAGAAGGCAATGGGATGACATATACAGAGCACTGAAGGAGAAAAACTGCCAGCCAAGGATCATATATCCAGCAAAACTCTCTCTAAAATATGAAGGCAAAAAAAAAAAAAAAAAAAAATTACAGATAAACACAAGCTTAGAGAATTTGCAAAAAACAAACCAAAGCTACAAGAAATACTAAAGGAAATTGTTTGGTCAGAAAACCAATAATATCAGATACCAGCACAAGACAAGGTCACAGAACAGAACATCCTGATATCAACTCAAATAGGGAAATCAGAAACAGAAATTAAGATTAATTTTAAAAAGAAAAAAATGCTCAAAACAGGGAATCATCGAAGTCAATATGTAAAAGATCACAATAATCAAAAAGAGGGATTAAATACAGGTAGCATAGAACTGCCACATGGAGAGGGATACAAGGCAATATAGGACAATGCAAGTTTTTACTTAGAAAAATAGGGGTAAATATTAAGGTAACCACAAAGAGGTATAACAACTCCATAACACAAAATAAAAACCAGGAAAGTTGTAACGACTCAGCAAACATAAAGTCAAATACTATGAAAATGAGGAACACACAATTTACAAAGAAAAACATCTCAGCACAAAAAAGTAAGTGGAAAAATGAAATTGTCAACAACACACATAAAAAGGCATCAAAATGACAGCACTAAACACATACTTATCTATAATTACACCGAATGTAAATGGACTAAACACACCAATAACGAGACACAGGGTCTCAGACTGGATAAAGAAACACGATCCGTCTATATGCTTCCTACAAGAGACACACCTTAGACTTAGAGACACAAACAAACTAAAACTCAAAGGATGGAAAAAAATATATCAAGCAAACAATAAGCAAAAAAGAGCAGGAGTAGCAATATTCATTTCTGACAAAATAGACTTTAAACTTAAATCCACCACAAAGGATAAAGAAGGACACTACATAATGATAAAAGGGACAAATGACCTGGAAGATATAACCATATTAAATATTTATGCACCCAATGACAGGGCTGCAAGATACATAAAACAAACATTAACAGAACTGAAAAGTGAGATAGATACCTCCACAATTATAGTAGGAGACTTCAACACACCACTTTCGGAGAAGGGCAAGACATCTAGTAAGAAGCTCAATAGAGACACAGAAGACCTAATTGCTACAATCAACCAACCTTACCTCATTGACTTATGCAGAACACTCCACCCAACTGCTGCAAAGTATACTTTTTTTTTCTAGCGCACATGGAACATTCTCTAGAATAGACTACGTATTAGGTCATAAAACAAACCTTTGCAGAATCCAAAACATTGAAATATTATAAAGCATCTTCTCAGACCATAAGGCCATAAAAGTGGAAATCAATAACAGAAAAATTAGGTAAAAGAAATCAAATACTTGGAAACTGAACAATACCCTCCTGAAAAAAGACTGCGTTATTGAAGACATTAAGGAGGGAATAAAGAAATTCATAGAATGCAAAGAGAATTAAAACACTTCCTATCAAAACCTCTGCGACACAGCAAAAGCAGTGCTCAGAGGCCAATTTATATTGATAAATGCACACATACAAAAAGAAGAAAGAGCCAAAATCAGAGAACTGTCCCTACAACTTGAACAAATAGAAAGTGAGCAACAAAAGAATCCATCAGGCACCAGAAGAAAACAAATAATAAAAATTAGAGCTGAACTAAATGAATTAGAGAACAGAAAAACAATTGAAAGAATTAACAAAGCCAAAAGCTGGTTCTTGGAAAAGATTAACAAAATTGATAAACCATTGGGAAGACTGACTAAAGAAATATGGAAAGGAAACAAATTACCCAAATAAGAAACGAGAAGGGCCACATCACAAGAGACCCAACTGAAATTAAAAGAATCATATCAGATTATTATGAAAAATTATACTCTCACAAATTTGTAAACCTAGAAGAAATGGATGAATTCCTGGAAATACACTACCTACCTAAACTAACACATTCAGAAGTAGAACAACTAAATAGACCCATAACTAAAAAAGAGATTGAAACGGTATTCAAAAAACTCCCAACAAAAAAAAGCCCTGGCCCGGATGGCTTTACTGCAGAGTTCTACCAAAGTTTCAGAGAAGAGTTAACACCACTACTACTAAAGATATTTCAAAGCATAGAAAATGACGGAATACTACCTAACTCATTCTATGAAGCCACCATCTCCCTGATACCAAAACCAGGTAAAGACATCACAAAAAAAGAAAATTACAGACCTATATCCCTCATGAACATAGGTGCAAAAATCCTCAACAAAATTCTAGCCAATAGAATTCAACAACATATCAAAAAAAATAATCCACCATGGCCAAGTGGGATTTATACCAGGTATGCAAGGCTGGTTCAATATTAGAAAAACCATTAAGGTAATCCACCATATAAATAAAACAAAAGACAAAAACCACATGATCTTATCAATTGATGCAGAAAAGGCATTTGACAAAATCCAACACCCATTTATGATAAAAACTCTCAGCAAAATAGGAATAGAAGGAAAATTCCTCAACATAATAAAGGGCATCAAAAAAAATTTTTTTTCTTATACAAAGCCAACAGCCAACATCACTCTAAATGGAGAGAACCTGAAAGCATTTCCCTTGAGAACGGGAACCAGACAAGGATTCCCTTTATCACCACTCTTGTTCAACATTGTGCTAGAAGTCCTAGCCAGAGCAATTAGGCTAGACAAAGAAATAAAGGGCATCTGGATTGGCAAGGAGGGAGTAAAATTATCTCTATTTGCAGATGACATGGAATCCTCCAGAAAACTACTGAAACTAATAGAAGAGTTTGGCAGAGTCTCAGGTTATAATATAAACATACAAAAATCACTTGGATTCCTCTACATCAACAAAAAGAACACCGAAGAGGAAATCACCAAATCAATACCATTCACAGTAGCCCGCAAGAAGATAAAATACTTAGGAATAAATCTTACCAAACATGTAAAAGATCTATACAAAGAAAACTACAAAGTACTACTACAAGAAACTAAAAAGGACCTACTTAAGTGGAAAAACATACCTTGCTCATGGATAGGAAGACTTAACATAGTAAAAATGTCTATTCTACCAAAAGCCATCTCTACATACAATGCACTTCTGATCCAAATTCCAATGTCATTTTTTAATGGGATGGAGAAACAAATCACCAACTTCATATGGAAGGGAAAGAAGCCTCGGATAAGCAAAGCATTACTGAAAAAGAAGAAGAAAGTGGGAGGCCTCACTCTACCTGATTTCAGAACATATTCTACAGCCACAGTAATCAAAACAGCCTGGTACTGGTACAACAACAGACACATAGGCCATGGAACAAAATTGAGAACCCAGATATAAATCCATCCACATATGAGCAGCTGATATTTGACAAAGGCCCAGTGTCAGTTAATTGGGGAAACGATAGTCTTTTTAATAAATGGTGCTGGCATAACTGGATATCCATTTGCAAAAAAAATGAAACAGGACCCATACCTTACACCATGCACAAAAACTAACTCCAAGTGGATCAAAGACCTAAACATAAAGACTAAAACAATAAAGATCATGGAAGAAAAAACAGGGACAACGTTAGGAGCCCTAATACAAGGCATAAACAGAATACAAAACATTATCAAAAATGACAAAGAGAAACCAGATAACTGGGAGCTCCTAAAAATCAAACACCTATGCTCATCTAAAGACTTCACCAAAAGAGTAAAAAGACCACCTACAGACTGGGAAAGAATTTTCAGCTATGACATCTCCAACCAGCGCCTGATCTCTAAAATCTACATGATTCTGTTAAAACTCAACCACAAAAAGACAAACAACCCAATCAAGAAGTGGGCAAAGGATATGAACAGGCACTTCACTAAAGAAGGTATTCAGGCAGCTAACAGATACATGAGAAAATGCTCTCGATCATTAGCCATTAAGCCATTAGAGAAATGCAAATTAAAACTACGATGAGATTCCATCTCACTCCAACAAGGCTGGCATTAATCCAAAAAACACAAAATAATAAATGTTGGAGAGGCTGCGGAGAGATTGGAACTCTT
The DNA here is from genome assembly GCF_024166365.1 of Elephas maximus indicus. Taxonomy (NCBI): domain Eukaryota; kingdom Metazoa; phylum Chordata; class Mammalia; order Proboscidea; family Elephantidae; genus Elephas; species Elephas maximus. The sequence goes on from NC_064835.1 coordinate 51,616,852, forward strand.
ATACACTGCTGGTGGGAATGTAAAATGGTACAACCACTTTGGAAATAGAACTACCATACAACCCAGAAATCCCACTCCTTGGAATGTACCCTAGAGAAATAAGAGCCTTCACATGATCAGATATATGCACACCCATGTTTATTGCAGCTCTGTTTACAATAGCAAAAAGCTGGAAGGAACCAAGGTGTCCACCAATGGATGAATGGTTAAATAAATTGTGGTATATTCACACAATGGAACACTATGAATCGATAAAGAACAGTGACGAATCTGTGAAACATTTCATAATATGGAGGAACCTGAAAGGCATTATGCTGAGTGAAATTAGTCAGAGGCAAAAGGACAAATATTGTATAAGACCACTATTATAAGATCTTGAGAAATAGTATAAACTGAGAAGAACACATACTTTTGTGGTTACGAGGGTGGGAGGGAGGGAGGGTGGAAGAGGGTTATTTACTGATTAGTTAGTAGATAAGAACTGCTTCAGGTGAAGGGAAGGACAATACTCAATACACGGAAGGTCAGCTCAACTGGACTGGACCGAGAGCAAAGAAGTTTCCGGGATAAAATGAATGCTTCAAAGGTCAGTGGAGCAAGGGCGGTGGTTTGGGGACTATGGCGTAAGGGGACTTCTAAGTCAATTGCCAAAATAATTCTATTATGAAAACATTCTGCATCCCACTTTGAAATGTGGCGTCTGGGGTCTTAAATGCTAACAAGCGGCCATCTAAGATGCATCAATTGGTCTCAACCCACCTGGAGCAAAGGAGAATGAGGAACACCAAGGTCACACGATAACTAAGAGCCCAAGAGACAGAAAGGGCCACATGAACCAGAGACTTACATCATCCTGAGACCAGAAGAACTAGATGGTACCCGGCCACAACCGATGACTGCCCTGACAGGGAGCACAACAGAGAACCCCTGAGGGAGCAGGAGATCAGTGGGATGCAGACCCCAAATTCTCATAAAAAGACCAGAGTTAACGGTCTGACTGAGACTAGAGGAATCCCGGCGGTCATGGTCCTCAAACCTTCTGTTTGCCCAGGACAGGAACCATTCCCAAAGACTACTCGTCAGACATGGAAGGGACTGGACAATGGGCTGGAGAGAGATGCTGATGAAGAGTGAGCTACTTGTATCAGGTGGACACTTGAGACTGTGTTGGCATCTCCTGTCTGGATGGGAGCAAGGAGGGTAGAGAGGGTTAGAAACTGGCAAAATTGTCATGAAAGGAGAGACTGGAAGAGCTGACTCATTAGGGGGTGAGTAAGTAGGAGTATGGAGTAAGGTGTATACAAGCTTATAAGTGACAGACTGACTTGATTTGTAAACGTTCACTTAAAACTCAATAAAAATTATTAAAAAAAAAAAAAGTCAGGCTAGCTTCAGTTAATATTGGATCAGATAGGATGAGTCGACCTAAAAACACCAATAGATGATAGATAGATAAACAAATAGGTAAATTGATGTATGGATGGTAATAGATAACAGAAGAGGCTATTTAAAGGAATGAAGTGAAATGACACCTATAAAGAACTATCAGATCCAGAAACTCATTAAGCATGTTTAAAGTTAAAAATAGGCGTGAACAAAAGGAAAAACCCACCTTTAAACCTCTTAATATACTGGAGAGCTGTGTAGCATATGGGCAGTTTTGACAGGGAAAGACCACTGAGCAGTGTAGACTTTGAAGTGTCGTTCAGAGTTGCCTCCTAAGCAGGTTGCCTATTCTGCCACCTAGCTCATTGTCTTTGGAGCACTTCGTGCAAAGAAAATAAGAATAAAATGAAAATTCGGTGGTTTTATATGTTCTGGGGAGACTTGTGTAGGATGAAAATAGTCACAATAGGATAATCAGAGCTGCCAATATTACAAATTTCCAAAATCAAGAATTTGTAAAAAAGGAAATGAGCATTTTAAATGCCGTTCATTGATGGAGGAGTTAATAAGCTCAGGTGAATATTTGATGAATGGACAACTATGCATAGTTTCCTTGCCTTGGCTTTCTTCCCTTCCCCCCAGCGCACACTCTATGTCATTGTCCTGGCTAAAGTAATCAATGTAGTTTGTCTTTGCAGATTTTGTGCGGCTAATGAGGATACCTAATGCTCTCTGGTCCCATCTGCAAGAAGTCCAGTAAGTGAGAGCTAAGAAGAATTGGACTCATTGCATCTTTCAGTCTTGATCACATGGGTCTGTCATTCGAAGAGCCCACTATCGACTACATCCTCTGAGGAAATCTTCTCTTCATGACAAGGATCACGTAAGATGGTGAGCTGTCCAGAGCGAGTCAGAAAATAATCAATGATTAAGAAAAATCCACTAGCTCCACTTTGTGGGTTATCTGTTATTCAGTGTATACAGCTGGAACACTGAGCTGGCTCAGCTTACTACACTGGAAGGAGGCTCTGGATCCTCTAGTATTGAAGTTACCCACATACGTCTAAATGAGACTTTTTGTCAGAGAAAAAAGAACTAAAAATTGAGGATGGGGGATCTTGAACATTAAATTCAGATGCTTCAGTATAAATTGGAGGAGACTATATCGTGTGACTGTAGGAATATACTTTTCTGTGGATGTCTTGTGTCCAACAGGTCTTGCTGGGTATGCCCTGACTGTTCTTCTTCCAGGCCACCAACATGTTTGTGGTGAACAAGCTTAAGCTATGAGGTAATGTCTCTCCACAGAAAAGAGCAGATTTCCTTATAAGTTGCTATAGAGCAGTGCATTCTCCAGACTCAGTATTCTTTTCTAACATGACCAACTGCATGTTCAGGCATCCGTTGAGGCTAGTGGTTCTCAACTGGTGGGGGTGTTGCCCCCTTGCAGACATTTGGAAATGTCTGGAGACATTTATTTTGGTGATCTTTGGAAGTGATAAATAGATCATAGATAGATGATAGAAAGATAGATACACAGATGATAGCTAGATAAATAGATAGATGACAGGAAGATAGACAGATAGATAGATAGATAGATGATAGGTGATGATAGATAGATGATAGACACGTTACAGAAAATATATTGTATAAGTGGATACTAGGAAAGCCTGCTGCTCTTAAAATATACATTCTTTGGGGCTCTGACTCTGATATCTAGTAACAGCAAACTGCCATGGGAACACTGCACTGGGCCACCAATGATCCAACCAATCAGCACTTTGTTGAGTGAGGCATAGATAACACTTGACTATGATTTAAAAAAAAAAAAAAAAACACTGAAAATTTGGTCTTCTATTGTTCCTCTAGCTACATACTCCTTTTAGTCTCAGATTTTTCTCTTTTTGTTGACAATAGTCCTAACTAACTTATTGGATTTTATTAAAGATTCAACGGGGAAAAAGTAAGCAAAAGTTTAAAGTCTTTGTTTATTAGAAAAAAAAACAGATATTTTGAGGCAATGGTCTTTCTCCTCATACCCCTTCCCTCCTTGCCTGTACACAAGCCTTGATATCAGCATGTATCTCATGATACTATGACTATTTACAAGGGCAAAATTGTGCCTTGTTTATCAATTAATCTCTAAAGTTGATGTTTGACACCTGTGCACAGATTTTGACTTGTTAATGATGGGTGAATGTGTAATTAATTCAAAACACAAATTAAAGCCTAAATTATAATTCTTAATTTATTCTAAAAAATTAATCCAAATAATGCCTATAACAACAAAAATTATCAACAAGTAAATATACCTTTCCATTTAAATCCATACTGAAAAAGAGGAAACAAATGACATTATCAACCAATATTTTAAGAAACATTGTAACAACATGCTTCTGCTGCTCACTCTTCCAGCAAATATACTTGTCCATGGTTCATTTTTTTTCCCTGTTTGCTGCGTTTTGAAGAATAAACATTGTGAAAAATTAAAGGGTAAATTTAACCATTTTCAGGATTACCTTGACTCTTCTCAAGTTTATCGTTTCAATGCTCTCGCTTTGGTCAAACTCCCAAATTTCGCATTCAGCAGATGAATCGGATCTCTCTCCCCCATTCAAAACCCACTAAGCCTTCCCCTCACATTTAGGGGAAAAAATAAAAATCAGAAGGTCTACCAAAAAACCAAACCAGTTGCTGTTGGGTTGACTCTGCTTCATGGGGACCCCATGTGTGGTAGAATAGAACTGTGCCCCGTAGTGTTTTCAGTGGTTGATTTTTTGGAAGCAGATCACCAGGCTTTTCTTCTGAGGTTCCTCTGAGTAGACTCGAACCATCAGTTAGCAGTTGAGCATATTTGCACCACTCAGGGATGGGAAAAGAAAAAAAGAGGCCTACAGTCTCTCCGTTACTTGTTCTCAAACCTGGATGTGTATTTAAATCACATGGACAGCTTTGCAAATGTATCTGTGCCCTAGACTGGCCCTAGAACAATTAGATTATCAGTGGTCAAGTCCCAAGTGTTAGTTACTTTCCAGCTATCTCAGGGTTGAACACCACTCTTCTACCTCACCTGGCTCCAGCACGCTGCTCTGAATGATTCCCCTAATATCTTCCTCCTTTTTCACATAACTGCAGTCCCACTGGCAAATGTTGGTGGTTCCTTGAATGGCCAAGTCTGCTCCCACCTCAGGAACTGTCACTTGGTATTTCCTTTGCCAGTGCTCCTCACATAGCTCATTTTCCATTTCTTTCAGGTATCTGCTCAAGAAAATCTCTCCTAGACACCTGTCTAGAGTGGCTTTCTGGTCATTCGCCTTGCACTCTTTCATTTTCTTTATAGACTTACCACACTGACGTTATTTTATGGGTATCTATGTATTTTTTTTATGTATGTGCTTTTGAATGACCCTCCCTCTAGAACATAAGATTTATAAGGGCAGAATAATTTTCCATCTTGTCCTTGTTTCATCTCTAATGTTTAAAACTACTGAAATGCAAGCACTTAATAAATACCTGCAGGATAGAAGAGTACACGAATTGGAAGCCCCACTCCAAAGTTTATCAGAGCTCAGAAAATGCCTGCCGACCTCACCTCTCTCTTTTTCTCAGACAATAATTTCCTTGAAAGCAAATATTAGAGGCATTCTAAGAATTCATGAATTTGTAACTTGGACATGGGACCAGGAGCCAATTTTGTAGGGATACAGAATGCTGGTGTGTGGAAGATGTGATAGCTGGGCAGCTTCTGATAAGTATTGTCTGAGAAACAAAGATATTTGATAAATAATTCAATACCTAATGCCTTAATATTCCATTTCCTTCTCCACCAAGTGGGAAGTGAGGCTCACTTTCTTCTGTTATAGTCACTGTCCGTGGTGAGCTGGGGTGGCCAATTTAAGAAGACTTTTCTCTTTGCGGTTATGGATTATAGAGAGAGAGAAAAATTGGGTTTTGGAATAAAATAAACAAGAGACAGGGTCTGGCTTCACTGTTTTTTAATGTGATCCTTTGGTCAGATATACATGGTTTATGATTGATATAATGTTGTTAGTTGCCAGTGAGTCAGCTTCAGCTCACGGAGACCTTATGTATAACAGAGCAAAATGTTGCCTGGTCCTGTGTCATCTTCAAATTATTGATATGCTCAAGTTCACTGTTGCAGGCACTGTGTATTTTAAGTGCCTCTCAATCTAGGGGGCTCATCTTTCAGTACTATATCAGACAATATTCTGTTGCGATCCATAGGGCATTCAATGGTTAATCTTCAGAATTAGATCCTCAGGCCTTTCTTCTTAGTCTGGAAGCTCCACTGAAATCTGTGTATCATAGAAGACCCTGCTGGTATTTGAAATACTGCTGATATAGCTTCCAGCATCACAGCCACACCCCAGCCACCACAGTAGGACAAATTTAAAGATGGGTGGTGATGACATATAGTAGGTTCAGCTTATTAGTAATATCACTAATAAGTGAGAGAGGGATATGTAGGTTAATTTTTACCTGGTCCTGTAGTTTCAGGGGGAAAACCTCGTGGCGTAGTGGTTAAGTGCTACAGCTGTTAATCAAAGGTAGGCAGTTCAAATCCACCAGGTGCTTCTTGGAAACTCTTTGGGGCAGTTCTACACTGTCCTATAGGGTTGCTATGGGTCGGAATTGACTACAGCAACGGGCTTGGTTTGGGTTTTATAGTTTCAGTGAGAAAGACATGGTAGGCTGCTTCTGTAAAGATTTACAGCCTTGGAAATCCTGTGAGTCAGTTCTACTCTGCTCTCCAGGGTCGCTATGAGATGGAATTGACTCCACAGCAGTGGTTATAATTTCTACAGATAATTGTGGTCCCATCTCCTTTTGGAAGCGTCTGCTCTTTCTTTCTTCTACAAGTGCCTGTGTTCATTCCTGATGTCTGTGATTAGTGTCAGATGGACCTGTGCATACCTGCACACTGATTACCATTTCCGTGTCATTTTTCTTTAAATACTTGCAGATTGGAAGCAAAGACACTGACTGCCTGGTTCTAATTATAATTCCTACTAAAGTACTGGCTTCTTCCAGTTAGCTTTCCTTATACACAAATAACAGTAAATGTTTCTCTGTTTTTAATTTCTCTTCAAGTGGATCACAGGAACTTCAGATCACGTTTATTCAACTAGAATTGCCATGTTGATGCTCCATAAAGGGGACAGCGCGTTATTCCGAAGTGTGTGGATTGCCTTCTATCTCTTTGTGTTCTGTATCCAGCAACTTCAGCCACATTTCAGCAACATTAGACTACTTGCTGCAGGACACATTTCTCAGAAATGTCATTGGATGCAATTTCCAGAAATGGCACCCATGACTTGACATAGTCACTGGCTGTAGAAAAGTGGTTTCTAAAATAACTCCTCTGTGCAGTTTTCTGGAAACCCTGGTGGTATAGTGGTTAAGTGCTATAGCTGCTAACCAAAAGGTTAGCAGTTCGAATCTACCAGGTGCTCCTTGGAAACTCTATGGGGCAGTTCTACTCTGTCCTGTAGGGTTGCTGTGAGTTGGAATTGACTTGAGGGCAATGGGTTTGGTTTTAGTTTTCTTTTGGATGCAGTTTTCTATCAGATTAAGCTAAGTAGGAACAGAACATGTGCCTTGTATTTAACGGAACCTCAGAATCCCCTACTATGACAGAAACTGAACCCCTGCAAACTATTTTGCTCAACGATTTTGTTACAGCCCTTTGATTACCACATCAAACATTCTTATCTTTCGTATTATGTCAGTGAAATCAACAGAGTGGCAAGTCACACTTCTGTTTTCCCATGTCTTCACCCTGTCTAGGACAAAAAGTACCCTCACGTTTTTCTCATATCACATTTCCTCCGTGAATGCTACCTCAATATTGAACCATGCCCAGACTCATCCCCTTAACTCCCAACTTCCCTTTCAGAATGTGACAGATCATCTAATACACAAAGTTTAGTTGTTATAGTCACCAGAGCAAGTTACCTTCCAACTTCTTCCTTCTGCTGTCTTTGCAATACATGTATATTTCGTTGAAAGGCAGCAAACCGGAATGTGAGCAACAATCTATGAGAAGTATGTAAAGAACAAGTGTGATGTTAGAGAGAACCAAATACACTCCAGTACTGCTACACATTAACTGAGTGACCTTTCTTTATTATCAATTCATAGGTTCTTCAATCTTCAGTTAGTTACAATTCTGCACAATAATATTAATGATAGTACTTGAATTATCCATAATAATAATTGAGAGCCCCAAATGAAATTGTATACAGAAAAGCACAGGCATCTCTTAAAATTGTTCTCAGGTGTACAGAATTGCCAACTGTTGTAATTACTGTTTCTACTAAAAGCCTTTCATCACCATTCTTGTTACTCAGCTTACCTACTAGCTGGGATTAGGGTCTACTCCTCACACTCGGTGGAAGGGAAGTTCCTGATGAAAGGGGGACGATCAGGCCAATCACACACTTCCTTTATCTGCAAACAGAGAAAAAAATTCTCCCTCACATTCTGTTTCATCTCCATACAGCAGTGACTCAAAAAATGCCAAGTTGGGACATTTGAGGTTTATGACAAGGACACACTGTGATCACCAGACTCAGAACTGTGCAAGCAGTTGTGCCTTTAGAAAAGGATAAAAGAAGGTCACACGGTTCTGTTGAGTTTGTGATATCACCAGAGCATGTTAAAATTAGACAAAAATAATTCTAAAGGCAATATTCACTCCAGCTATCGTGAGAAGTGATTTTGAAGGGCATTAATGTAATGGAACAGGGTTGGAAGAAACCAACCCTGTTGGTTGAATATGACTCCCTGTTTTTTTTTTTTTTTTTTTTAAGTATCATTATTATTAATTGAATTGATCTTCCCCTTGTTCTTCTATAGTATGTTTTTTACATCGTCCATAATCAAGGGGATTTATCATGCAAAAGAAAGGTTTGCTAAGGCTGTTTTTTTTTTTTTTTTTTTTTTTTGCCTTTGTTTAAGGTAAAAAGGCACTGCAAGGATTTCAACAGAGAACACAGGGAAACATGAGAGGAATAACAAAAGCTTGAAGAGAGCTGTCTGCAGACTACAGGGAAACTAGTGGACAGCAAGAATACAGGGCATCTGCTCATGTGCTATAATTTGACAGAGACCCCAAAGTTCATCTACACCAGAAAAAGTCAGCTAGTAGCCTAAAACAGCCCCTGAAATTCCACCAAAAATTACTCTATTGGATTAAAGCACCTGGTAAAATATAAATCTAATTACCTAGTAGGTATATATTATATATACAATATAATACATACCGGCAGTTCTACTGTGTCCTATAGGGTCGCTATGAGTCGGAATCGACTTGACGGCACCGGGTTTTTCTTTGGGTAGCAGGTATATTACATCAACCAAAAACAAAAACCAAACCTGTTGCTGTTCAGTAAATTCCCACTCATAGGAGCATTGGTGGCACCATGATTAAGAGCTTGGCTGCTAACCAAAAAGTCAACAGTTCAAATCCACTAGCTTCTTCTTGGGAACCCTATGGGGCAGTTCTGCTCTGTCCTATAGGGTCTCTCTCTGAGTTGCTATGAGTTTATTACATCAGTGCAGATTAATAATCAAATAACCATATATGAAGGATTGCCATGGGAAGAGTTAAGCAGTTTTTCTGTAAATGGAGAGAGCCTCATTAAAATTCATGGAGTTGAGTTTTAAGGAAACAGATTTTGCTCACAATAAGGGAGGCATATTGAAATTCTGGAGTTGTCTAAGTATGGGGAGGGGACAGTGTTGCCTAGATAATCAGTGGACTCTTTGTCATTCTAAGTATCCAGCCTGCATTGCATATTATAGAACATCACTGTCCAAAGGAATAAAACACAAGCAATAAATGGCAGTCACATACATAATTATAAATTTACTATAAGTACCATTAAAAAAGAAAAAAAAATAGTTGAAAATAATTTAATCATATATTTTATTTAAACTAATACATCCAAAATGTTATCATTAAAGCATGTAATTAATACAAAAATTGAGGTATTTTATATTTTCTATACTGTCTCTGAAATTGCTTGTGCATTTCACACTTATCCTTGAAATTTAAACACTGTATGTGCTACTGAAGTGTACAGAGCATTTACAGAAGTTACCCAGACGAGGTGATAGACTCTGAGTTACTCTTACCTTTAATATTATTTATTTAAAAAAGGTTACTTCCACAATTCATATTTATTTATTACACTCTTTGATGATTAAATCATGTTAGATGAACTTTCAATCGAGTGAAGCAACTGTTTCCTTTGTTGGGGACAGGGAGAGGGAGCCACTGGTCATGGCCAGAGAACAAGGACAATGAAGATTGACTTCTGTTCACAACCTTACAAAAAACCAAGGAACAAGTTCAACTAAAGGAAATGGGCAAGACAAAGAAATTTTCAAAACATTATGCTATAATACATTTCAATCCGTTTTTACTGGCCATTAGCTTTGGGTAGAGCTCTATGGAGAAATCATCACCCACGCCCTTACAGAGCATAATATAACATAAGTGGAAGCCAGGCACACTCACACAGAAAACTAATAATATGAAGCAGGTCGAGAGAGTGTCAAATAAGTTCTTAAGGGAGAGTCCTATAGAACTTGGAGGAACAAAAATCATTGCCAGGATTCAGGGGAGCATCCTGGATGAAAGTAGTGGGCCTGAGCTGAGCCTTGGAGGATGGGCAGTGCTTACACAAGCTCAGAGAGGAATGTTAGCCCTTTACTGACACATAGGGCATACAGTATCCCAACACACTTTTATGCCTCTGGAGTTCTTTGGGAAGGGGATAGCCCAATTTTAACACATTTAGCCTCAAGGTGGGAGCTTTTTCAAATGTGTGAAACTCAAGAACCCTGAATTGGAATTTCGTTTTCATGTAGATTGTCTTAGCTGATGCCTCCTGGGTGTGTGAATTTTCTAAACTTTGACAAGTTTACCTTTATTTCTGTGAGATAAACCTCCTCACTGTGTTTCTCAGTTACTATGTTCTCATGACAATATACTTATGAGAATAAGCTATTCCCAATCTTCATTCAGGCAGAGTGGCCATTTTCTCCCTGAAGCCATTCATTGTTTCCAGGTGTTACTGACTCCCTGCTTTTCTAGCTTCTGAAAAGTAAATAATAATTTTGTAATGTGGATAAAGTACAGCCAAAACAATCCTTAGAAGTGAGGTTGGCAAGACTCCATCTCAGGTACTTTGGACATGTTATCAGGTGGGACCAGTCCCTGGAGAAGGACATCATGCTTGGTAATGCAGAGGGTCAGTGAAAAGGAGGAAGACCTTCAGTGAGATGGATTGAAGCAGTGGCTGCAACAATGGGCTCAAGTACAGCAACAGTTGTGACGATGGCACAGTGGGGCAGTGTTTGGTTCTGTTGTACATAGGGTCTCTATGAGTCATGACTCAGGGGCACCTAAAGCAACAACAATATGGAATAATGGATTGTGTTGGTAATTTTCAAGACAAACTTGAACTCCTACAAGTTAGTCTTACCCCACATTCGATATTAGGACCCAATCATTGCTTCCACCTGTAGCAGGTAGAATGCACCTCTGTGAGAAATTCTGCAGTATTCTGGGGCTGCTGTTTCTGCTTCTTAGCTATTAGTGGTTCTTTTGTTGTACTGAAGAATATAGAGTAGTAGTGATTTTTCTGGGGTTCAAACCATTTAGTTTTATTTATTTGGTCTGTAAGTACAGTTTTTGCAATAATGAGTAATCCATTGTAGTGGTAATTTTCCTGAGATTAAAAAACCCCGGAGGTGGAGTCAAGATGGTGGAATAGCCAGAAGCTTCTGGTGAGCCCTCTTTACAACAAAGACCAAAAAAAATGAATGAAATGAGTATATTTATGACAATCTAGGAGCCCTGAGCATCAAAGCAAGCTTAGAAAATGAACTGAGGGGCAGGAGGATGAAGAGATGGTCCAGAAGTGGAGAGGAGTTACTGGACCTGAATCTTGGGGAGCCTTCAGGCATCATTCCTGGGAGGATTGGTGGCAGGCTGGTACTAGCTTTCAGCTGCAGTTTCCTCAGGAAGAAGCAGCCAGCCATACAGCCTACTCACACCTCTGGAACCAGAGAAGAACAGCGCTCTAGGCAAAAGCTAAATACTTGTGTATATTTTACCGCACCCCCCTATCCCCAAGCTGGCTTCAGCAGATGAATTCCCTGGGCCTGAGATAGGCATTGTTGAATGCCTACAGACATCCTCCCAGCCTTTGAGAAAGAAAAAATTTGCAATTAGGGGAAAAGATAATTTGCCAACTCCACTAACTGGTGGAGCTCAGGACAGAAGCAGCTCCTTTCCAGGCATAAATGGCCCAAGGACTTTGAGCACCTTCCCCCTCTGCATGGACTTGTGTGGGCCTATTTCAGGAGAATAGACCCTTGTTGGCAGACTCCAACTGTTTCAGCTATGCGGTGGAGAGGAGGGTGTTTGATGTTTGACATTGCTTTGCCTATTAAACAGGGTCCTCACCTACCCACATCAGGGGCCTAAGGAATGGTAGCTCCACTTGGGCCACACAGCCACCAGTGACAGGGGTCCGAATATAACTGGTACCTCCCAGTCCTTACAACCAAAAACACTGGGTGCCCATGGTCCATCTTCAGAACCCACCCACCTGTACCCTCTAGGGAAAAGGAACATGCTTTCCTCAGAGATATGTGGAGGGTGATTCTCAGCCCCCTGCCTTGTTCAGAGTGGGACCCCTTGCTGTAATCGGATACCAGTGCCTACACCAATCATCCCTGCCCCTCTAAGACTGTACAACAGAGCCTGTTCCACACACTTGATTATCAGCTACCTGGACACCTAAGCTGAAGTCATACAAGAAAAGTGAATGGATTCCTAGACCGATATACCTTATAACAGCTCTACCCATCTGGGGACAGGACATCAGAGCTCCAAAGGTGAAAATAATCAAGCTAGCTTACTCAAGCAACCTATTTGGGCATATCAAAACAAAACAAAGCAAGATGCTACGACACAGTAAGCAAACATGAAATAAACTAATACAATAACTAATAGATGGCTCGGAGACAACAGTTAATATCAAGTCACATAAAAAAACAGACCATGATCACCTCAACAAGCTCTCAAAACAAAGAATCAAGGGATCTTCTAGATGAAAGTCCATTCCTGGAATTACCAGACACAGAATACAAAAGATTAATATACAGAACCCTTCAAGACATCAGGAAGGAAATGAGGCAAAAGTCAGAGCAGGCCAAGGAAAACACAAATAAAGCAATTGAAGATATTAAAAAGATTATTCAGGAACATAATGAAAACTTTAATAAAGTGGAAAAATCTATAGACAGACAGGAATCAGAAATTGAGAAAATTAACAATAAAGTTAAAGAAGTAGACAACTCAGTAGAAAGTCAGAGGAGCAGAACTGAGCAAGTGGAAGGCAGAATATCTGAACTTGAAGATAAAGTGCTTGGCACTAATATATTTGAAGGAAAATCAGATAAAAGAATTTTTTAAAAAATGAAGAAACCTTAAGAATCAGGTGGGACTCCATCAAGAGAAATAACCTATGAGTGATTGTAGTACCAGAACAGGGAGGGATAACAGAAAATACAGAGAGAACTGTTGAAGATTTGTTGGTGGAAAACTTCCCTGATATCGTGAAATATGAGAATATATCTATCCAAATGCTCATCGAACTCCGCATAAGGTAGATGTTAAAAGAAAGTCACCAAGACATATTATAATCAAACATGCCAAAACCAAAGACGAAGAGAGAATTTTAAGAGCAGTACGGATAAAGGAAAAGTCATCTACAAAGGAGAGCCAATAAGAATAAACTCGGACTACTCTGCAGAAACCATGCAGGTAAGAAGGCAATGGGATGACTTATATAAAAAATTGAAGGAAAAAAATTGCCAGCCAAGAATCTTATACCCAGCAAAACTGTCTCTCAAATAGGAAGATGAAATTAGGACATTTCCAGATAAACAGAAGTTTAGGGAATTCGTAAAAACCAAACAAAAACTACAAGAAATACTAAAAGGAGTTCTTTGGTTAAAAAAAAATTGGTTAGAAAATCAATAATGTCAGGTATCAACCCAAGACTAGAACACTGGGCAGAGCAATCAGAAGGCAACCCAGACAGGGAAATGAAAAAAAAATAAATCAAGGTTAAAAAAAAAAAAAAAAAACTCAAAAGAGGGTAACAGTGATGTTGTTATGTAAAAGGAGACAATATTAAAACTATAAAGACGGACTAAGAAACGTAGTCATAGATCTTCCATATGGAGAGGAAGATAAGGCAATACAAAGAAATAAAATTTAGGTTTAAATTTAGAAAAATAGGGGTAAATAACAAGGTAACCACAAAGGCAAAAAACTATCCTAAACATCAAAATAAAATACAAGAAAAAAATAGACACTCAGCAGAGCAAAATCAACAACAACGAATATGAGGAAAGGACAATATATAAATGTAACCTACTCAACACATAAAGTTAAGTGGGAGAAAGAAACTGTCAACAACACACACAAAAAAGACATCAAAATGATAGCACTAAATTCATACCTATCCATAATTACGCTGAATGTAAATGGACTAAATGCACCAATAAAGAGACAGAGAGTGGCATAATGGATAAAAAAACACAATCCATCTCTAGGCTGCCAAAAAGAGACACACCTTAGACTTAAGACACAAAGAAACTAAAACTCAAAGGATGGAAAAAAAAATATACCAAGCAAACAATCAAAAAAGAGCAGGAATGGCAATATTAATTTCTGACAAAAAAGACTTTAAAGTTAAATCCATCATAAAGGCTAAGGAAAAAAAAAAAGGACACTATATAATGATTAAGAGGACAATATACCAAGAAGATGTAACCCTATTAAATATCTATGCACCCAATGACAGGGCTGCAAAATACATAAAACAAACTCTATCAGTATTGAAGAGTGAGATAGACAGCTCTGCAATAATAGTAGCAGACTTTAACACACCACCTTCAGTGAAGGACAGGACACCCAGAAAGAAGCTCAATAAAGACATGGAAAATCTAAATGCCACAGTCAAACAACTTGACCTCATAGACATATATAGAAAACTCCACCCAACAGCAACCAAGTACACTTTCTTTTCTAGTGCACATGGAACATTATCTAGAATAGAGAATATTCTCTGTTCTCTATATTAGGGCATAAAGCAAGCCTTAGCAGAATCCAAAACATTGAAATATTAAAAAGCATGTTCTCTGACCATAAGGCCATAAAAGTGGATATCAATAACAGGAAAAGCAGGGAAAAGAAATCAAACTCTTGGAAACTGAACAATACCCTGCTCAAAAAAGACTGGATTATAGAAGACATTAAGGAAGGAATAAAGAAATTCACAAAATCCAAAGAGAAAGAGAACACTTCCTATCAGAACCTTTGGGACATAGCAAAAGCAGTGCTCAGAGGTCAATTTATATCAATACATGCACACATACAAAAAGAAGGGCCAAAACCAAAGAATTATCCCTACAACCTGAACAAATGAAAAGAAAACAACAGACAAAACCCTCAGGCACCAGAAGAAAACAAATAATAAAAATTAGAGCAGAAATAAATGAAATAGAAAACAGAAAAACAACTGAAAGAATTAACAAGACCAAAAGCTGGTTCTTTAAAAAATCAACAAAATTGATAAACCATTCGCCAAACTGACAAAAGAAAAAAGGAGAGGAAGCACATAACCTAAATAAGAAATGAGTTGGGTGATATTAAAACATACCCAACTGAAATTAAAAGAATCATATCAGATTACTATGAAAAATGGTACTGTAACAAATTTGAAAACCTAGAAGAAATGGATGAATTCTTAGAAATGTACTACCTACCTAAACTAACACAAACAGTGGTGGAACAACTAAATAGACCCATAACAAAAGAAGAGATTGAAAAGGAAATCAAAAAACTCCCAACAAAAAAAAAGGCCAGGCCCAGACAGCTTCACGGCAGAGATCCACCAAACTTTCAGAGAAGAGTTAACACGACTACTACTAAAGGTATTTCACAGTACAGAAAACAACTGAATACTCCCAAACTTATTCTGTGAAGCCAGCCTATCCCTGATACCAAAATAAGGTAAAAAAAAAAAAAAAAAGACACCACACAAAAAAGAAAATTACAGACTTACATCCCTCATGAACTTAGATGCAAAAATCCTCAACAAAATTCTAGCCAATAGAATTCAACAACATATCAAAAAAATAGTAATTCACCATGACCAAGTGGGATTCATACCAGGTATGTAGGGATGGTTCAACAGTAGAAAAACAATTAATGTAATGTAAACAAAGGACAAGAATCACATGATTTTATCAATTGATGCAGAAAATGCATTTGACAAAGTTCAACACCCATTCATGATAAAAACTCTCAGCAAAATAGGAATAGAGGGAAAATTCCTCAACATAATAGAAGGCATTTATACAAAGCCAATAGCCAACACCATCCTAAATGGAGAGAGCCTGAAAGCATTCCCCTCGAAATGAGGAACCAGACGAGGATGCCCTTTATCACCATTCTTATTCAACACTGTGCTGGAGGTCCTAGCCAGAGAAATTAGGCTAGATAAAGAAATAAAGGGCATCCAGATTGGCAAGGAAGAAATAAAAGTATATTTGCAAATGACGTGATCTTATACACAGAAGACCCTAAGGAATCCTACAGAAAACTACTGAAACTAATAGAAGAGTTCAGCAGAGCATTGGGATACAAGATAAACATACAAAAATCAGCTGGGTTCCTCTACACCAATAAAAAGAACATCGAAGAGGAACCACCAAATCAATACCATTTACAAAGGCCCCCAAGAAGATAAAATACTTAGGAATAAATCTTACCAGAGATGTAAAAGACTTATACAAAGAAAACTACAAAATGCTTCCGCAAGAAACCAGAAGAGACCCACATAAGTGGAAAAACATACCTTGCTCATGGATAAGAAGATTTAACATGACAAAAATATACCTATTCTACCAAAAGCAATCTATACATTTATTATAATTCCAATCCAAATTCCAACGACATTTTTTAATGAGATAAAGAAACAAATCACCAACTTCATATGGAAGGGAAAGAGGCTCCGGAGAAGTAAAGCATTACTGAAAAAGAAGAACAAAGTGGGAGGCCTCACTCTACATGATTTTAGAACCTATTATACTGCCACAATAGTCAAAATGCCCTGGTACTGGTACAAAAACAGATACATAGACCAATGGAACAGAATTGAGAATCCAGACATAAATCCATCCTCGTACGAGCAGTTGATATTTGACAAAGGCCCCAAAGCAGTTAAATGGGGAAAAGACAGTCTTTTTATAAATGGCGCTGTCGTAACTGGATATCCATCTACAAAAGATTGAAACAAGACCCATACCTCACTCACCCCATGCAAGAAAATGAGCTTGAAATAGATCAAAGACCTAAATATAAAATCTAAAATGATAATGGAAAAAAAAAAATAGGGACAACGTTAGGAGCCCTAATACATTGCATAAACAGTATACAAAACATTACTAACAATGCAGAAGAAAAACTAGATAACTGGGAGTTCCTAAAAATCAAACACCTATGACCATCCAAAGACTTCATCAAAAGTGTAAAAAGATTACCTACAGACTGGGAAAATGTTTTTAGCTATGACATTTCCAATCAGCATCTGATCTCTAAAATTTACAAGATAATGCAAAAACTCAACTACAAAAAGACAACCCAATCAAAAAATGGGCAAAAGATATGAACAGGCACTTCACTAAAGAAGACATTCAGGTAGCTAACAGATACATGAGGAGATGCTCACTATCATTAGCCATTAGAGAAATGCAGATCAAAACTACAATGAGATTCCATCTCACTCTAACGAGGCTGGCATTAATCCAAAAAACAGAAAATAATAAATGTTGGAGAGGCTGTGGAGAGACTGGAACAGTTATACACTGCTGGTGGGAATGGAAAGTGCTACAGCCACTCTGGAAATCCATTTGGTGCTTCCTTAAAGAGCTAGAAATAGAGCTACCATAAGATCCAGCAGTTCCACTCCTTGGAATATATCCTAGAGAAATAGTAGCCTTTACGCGAACAGATATATGTGCACCCATGTTAATTGCGGCACTGTTTACAATAGCAAAAAGATGGAAGCAGCCAAGGTGCCCATCAATGGAGGAACAGATAAATAAGTTACGTTGTATTCACACAATGGAATACTACGCGTCAATAAAGAACAGTGATGAATCTGCGAAACATTTCATAACATGGAGGAATCTGGAAGGCATTATGCTGAGTGAAATTAGTCAGTTGCAAAAGGACAAATATTGTGTAAGACCACTATTATAAGAACTCAAGAAATAGTTTAAATAGAGAAGAAACTCTTCCTTGATGGTTAGGAGAGAGGGGAGGGAGGGAAGGTGGGAGAGGTGTATGCACTAATTAGATAGTAGATAAGAACTACTTTAGGTGACGGGAAAGGCAACACACAATACAGGCCAGGTCAACATATCTGAACTAAACCAAAATCAAAGAAGTTTCCTGAATAAACTGAATGCTTCGAAGGCCAGTGTAGCAGGGGCAGGGTTTCGGGGACCATGGTTTCAGGGGACACCTAAGTCAATTGGCATAATAAAATCTATTAAGAAAACATTCTGCATCCCACCTTGGAGAGAGTCGTCTGGGGTCTTAAACACTAGCAAGCTGCCATCTAAGATGCATCAATTGGTCTCAACGCACCAGGATCAAAGGGGAATGAAGAACACCAAGGACACAAGGTAATCACGAGTCCAAGAGATAGAAAGCACACATAAACCAGAGACTACATCAGCCTGATACCAGAAGAACTAGATGGTGCCTGGCTACAACCGATGACTGCCCTGACAGGGAACACAACAGAGAACCCCTGAGGGAGCAGGAGAGCAGTGGGATGCAGACCCCAAATTCTCATAAAAAGAGCAGACTTTTTGGTCTGACGGAAACTAGAAGAACCTTGGTGGTCATGGCCCCCAGACCTTCTGTTGGCCCAGGACAGGAACCATTCCCAAAGCCAACTCTTCAGACAGGGATTAGACTGTACAGTGGGTTGGAGACGGATGCTGGTGAGGAGTGAGCTTCTTGGATCAGGTAGACACTTGAAGCTATGTTGTCATCTCCTGCCTAGAGGAGAGATGAGAGGGTAGAGGGGGTTAGAAGCTGGCGAAATGGACACAAAAAGAGAGAGTGGAGCAGGCTGTCTTATTGGGGGAGAGTAATTGGGAGTATGTATCAAGGTGCGTATAAGTTTTTGTGTGAGAAAATGACTTAATTTGTAAACTTTCTCTTAAAGCAGAATAAAAATTAAAAAAAAAAATCCACTGGCTTTATTTATTTGGGCTGTAAATACTACTTTTGCAGTAAAGAAAAATACATTGTACCATGTTTTGAAAAGTTTCATGAAAAACATAATAAAAAGCCTAAGAAGGCGACTAGAATAAAATGTGTGTGCAATCATTGCCAGGTGCCTTCATGTTTTACCTCATATTTTGCAAATTTTCAAGAAATAAAATTTTTAAAAAATTTAAAAAAAGAATTTCATTGACTCATTTCAGCAGCAATTATTACCTCCAGATTCTGCTGGGACATATATCATCACAGATAATGGATAACAAAATCTATAACTCATAACAACAATTATGCATTGGTCTTTTAATCATCCTACCTTTCATTAGTGAAAACAGATGGTATCAACAGAAAATTCAAAGCAGAAAATAATTGGGTCACAAAAGGGTTAGCAGAGGCAGTGAAAGGAGAACACCCAAAGAACTTTTTTTTTTTTTTTCCTGGTGGACAGAAAATCGACCATCTTGAATTTCAGGAATAATATTGCTATTGGTTATTGTTCATACACCACATGAACAGCTATCTCATTTGAGTGGTGGTGGCTTGTCCGACATACTAAAACCAACCAAACCCAGTGCCGTCGAGTCGATTCTGACTCATAGCGACCCTGTAGGACAGAGTAGAACTGCCCCATAGAGTTTCCAAGGAGCATCTGGCAGATTCGAACTGCCTACCCTTTGGTTAGCAGTCAGCTACTAAATATGGGAACAACAAACTGTCCTTTGATTCTTCTTTGTTTTCACTATCTGCTGCTGCCTGTTCTCAAGGATAAAATTGGACAACTGGAGTTGCCCAAGGTCAACTTGGAAGCTTGGTGTATAGGGGAGAGGCCTAGTTGAACTTAGGTTCCTGTGTCATTCCTGTATCTGTATTGACCGTTTCTTGGCCAAGGGAGTAAAGATCAGGCTGTAGTTGTAGGCCAAACAGATAGGTTGTGTTTTTAATGAGAAGGATAAAACCACATGGCTCTAAATAGATCAACTGAGTCTAAGATTTCATGTGCTTTGAGAGGAAGGGAGAGACAATAGACAGCATGAAGTCAAACGGACTTCTCAGGAATTTAAGCTGGAAATAAGATTCATTTTTAGTAGTCAGGGGATATAAAACATGCTGTCTATCTTGCGTAAAAACTCGAGAAATTAGAACAAAAAAATGTTTGTGTTGGCTCAGGTCAGAAACTATGTTCTCATTCCTGATTCCCCTTCTTCGTTCATGTTTTACATCTAAGTTTTTGCTGAATTCTGTTGGTTCTGCTTCTAAATATACACAAAATCTGTCAACTTCTCATTAATTATGGTGCTACCACTCTGGCCCATTGTATCTTCCTCTTATACCTCAGTTATCACAATATCTTTCCAACTAGGCTTCCCTTAGGCCCTAATCCCCTTGTAGTCTCTTCCCAGCAGAACAAGATCCTTTTAAAACATATATCAGACTATATCACTCTTCTGTTCAAAATCATTTTGTTTTTCCATCTCACTCAAAATAAAAATACATATCCATACTCTGGTCTAAAATCTCCTCACCCCACAACTGCCTGTCCTTGTGCTTGGTCACTCTGTACACGGATGTCTTGCTGCTTCTCAAAATCTCCAACTAAATCTCATCTACAGGCCTTTGAACTTACTGTTTCCTTTATCTGATATGGCATTTCCCAAGCTATCCACATGACATGCTCTTTTCTTCCATTTTCACTTTCTCAATGAGCCTTTCCCTAGTCACCCAATCTAAAACTTTACTGCACCCGTAATACTTTCAATTCCCTTTCACTGCCTAATTTTTTACTCCTTAGTAAATATTCCTAACATACTATATATATATATATATATATATATAATTACTTATTGTGTTCATTATCTGCCTGTGACACTAAAATATAAGCTCCAAGAAGGAAGAAATTTTGGCCTTTTTGTGTCCTGCCATATTCCCATACCTAAAACATTGTTTGATGCATCGTGGGCATTCAGTAAGTATTTTTTGAATGAATGAATGATTGAGTGGATATTGTAGAGGGAGATAAAATATGGGTGTATCTTTTCTGATAATACTGTTGTTTTTAGCTGCTATCAGGTCAGCCCCTGACTCATGCCTATCCCATGCACAATGGGACTGGACCATTGTGATTCATAGAGTTTTCATTGACAGCTTTTTTCAGTTTTAGATAAAACATACTAATTCATGGTAAAGCCAGTTATTTCTCTAGACACTCAAAAGGTGTATTTCTCTGTAGCTTGGGTGCAGGGCAGTCTTCATGGACATGTAGCAGAGTGGGTGAAGGCAACAACGAAGGGGCAGAGAAAGAAGACTGGCATCCCCATACTGAGGAACCCTGGGAGGAATGGTAGAATATAAAAGAGGGCTATTTTCACAAATGGAAAACACAGATATGCAACAAACTTAACTTTAAAAATTCTATAGCTTGGCCTAATTTGTATCTCAATAAAATTTGCCTACTTGATGGCAGGTAAATGAATCTTGAGGTCTGGTGGAGCAATGGTTAAGTGTGGCTGCTAACATAAAGGATACCTGGTGTTGCCCAAGGCCATCTTGGGAGAAAGACCTTGCAATCTTTTTTGATAAAAATTACAACCAAGAAAACTTTATGGGGCAATTCTACTCTGTAACTCATGGGGTTACTATGAGTCAGAATCAACTCCACAGCACCCAACAACAACATCAACTGTTGATCACAACTGAAAAGTGAACCTACCATCTATGACAACATTACAGCTTTATGTAAACTTTGGAGCAAAAATCAAACCCCAGTGAGATGGAACGATGCAGCCCTGATGGTTCAGTGGTTAAGAGCTACGGTTGCTAACAAAATGATCAGCAATTTGAATCTACCAGCCGTTCCTTGGAAACTGTATGGGGCAGCTCTATTCTGTCCTATAAGGTCACTATGAGTCAGAATTGACTCAATGGCAATAGATTTCTAAGATGGAGTGGGAAGAAAAATATTCTGAACACACACGTACATTTTATATCAGAAATGGCTGAAATCAATAAATGTAAGCTAGCTTACCTGAAACTGACAAGTTTATATATATATATACACATACACATACATACCAGAATCAATCTATTTATCTATTAATTGAGCTATCTATTTATAGACCAGAATCATACAGGCCCTTAATATTATATACCATGCTTTTGAAATCAGACATTGCATTTGACAAATATGCTTCAAAAAATCTCACTAAAGTGTTAAAAAGCAAAGATGTCACTTTAAGGGCTCAGGTGTGCCTGACCCAAATCTTGATGTTTGCAATCGCCTCATATACATACCAAAGCTGCATAAAGAATAAGGAAGACCAAAGAAGAATTGACACCTTTGCATTATGGTATTGGCAAAGAATGTTAAATATACCATGGACTGCCAGAAGAATGAACAAATCTGTCTTGGCAGAAATATAGCCAGAACGCTTACTAGAAGCAAGGATGGCTGGACTTCTCACATACTTTGGCCATGTTATCAGGAAGGACAAGTCCCTGGAGAAAGACTTCATGCTTGTTAAAGTATAGGGTCAGTGAAAAAGAGAAAGACCCTCAAGGAGATGGATTGACACAGTGGCTGCAACAATGGCCTCTCGGTTCAAGTCTAACAATGATTGTGAGAATGGCATTGGACTGGGCAATATCTCATTCTGTTGTACATAAGATTAGTATGAGCTGAGATTGACTTGATGATGCCTAACAGTAACAACATGCTTTTGAAATAAACATTTTTTTTTGACATGATGGCAAGTTTGTTTTGGGGGAAACATTTTTAGCTGCCTTAAGAGTTTTGTCCTGATTTTTCTGCAGTTTTCTGTCTAAATTAGGAAGACATCAGAAACGTTAGTGGCCAACTGGTTCAGTTCATATTCAGTGAGGCCAGCTGATGTAGGGGTAACATGGAGACACACTACGAATACGTTTGAGAAATCATGTCTTTATCACCCCTTCACTCATGCCCATTCACCATTTCTCCAATTTTGTTTCTCATGTTAGTATAAAAAATACTGAGCACAGGAAGAAGCCCTGTGTAAGGAACCCTCAGTCTCTTGTTCCTGGCAAAAAAAAAAAAAAAAAAAGGCAAAATAACATGTATCTCAGGACTTGCATGCATTATCTAAAGCCTGATTTTTGCTCTAGATGGCATTCAGGAAAACGATACTGGCCTATATCTTATTTTATTCTCCCCTACCCTCCACAAAAATGAAATGGACGCATAAAAACAGATATCCTAAGCATTCATGAGTTGAAATGGACTAGTATTGGCCATTTTGAACCAAAAAATCATATGCTTTACTATGCTGGGAATGACAAATTGAAGAGCAATGGCATAGCATTCATTGTCCAAAAGAACATTTCGATATCTATCCTGAAGTACAATACTGTCAGTGATAAGATAATATCCATATGCCTACAAGGAACACCACTTAATATGACTACTATTCAAATTTATGCAACAACCATTAATGCCAAAAATGAGAAAATTAAAAATTTTTACCAACATCTGCAGTCTGCAATTGATCAAACATGCAATCAAGATGCATTGATAATTGCTGGTGATTGGAATGTGAAAGTTGGAAACAATGAAGAAGGTTCGGTAGTTGGAAAATATGGCCTTCGTGATAGAAAAGACACTGGAGATCCCATGATAGAATTTTGCAAGACCAACAACTTATTCACTGCAAGTACTTTTTGTCAACAACATAAACAGCGAATACACATGTGGACCTCACCAAATAGAATACACCGGAATCAAGTCAACTATATTTGTGGAAAGAGACTATGGAAAAGCTCAGTATCATCAGTCAGAACAAGGTCAGGTGCTGACTGCAGGACAGATCATCGATTGCTCACAGGCAAGTTCAAGCTGAAGCTGAAGAAAATTAAAACAAGTCCAAGAGAGCCAAAGTATGACCTTGAGTATATCCCACCTGAATTTGCAGACCATCTCAAGAATAGATTTAACATATTGAACATTAATGACTAAAGAGCAGATGGGTTGTGGGATGACATCAAGGACATTATACAAGAAGAAATCACAAGGCCATCAAAAAGACAAGAAGGAAAGAAAAGACCAACATAGATGTCAGAAGAGACTTTGAAACTTGCTCTTGAACGTAGAGTAGCTAAAGCAAATGCAAGAAATGATGAAATGAAAGAGCTGAACAAAAGGTTTCAAAGGGCAGCTTGAGAAGACAAAACAGGATTATAATGGAATGTGCAAAAACCTGGATTTAGAAAACCAAAAGGGAAGAACACACTTCACATTTCTTAAGCTGAAAGAAGTGATAAATGGAGAAAATATTGAAGCTGTCCAGGATTTCATTTTACTTGGATCCACAATCAACACACATGGAAACAGCAGTCAAGAAGTCAAATAATGTATTGCATTGGGCAAATCTGTTGCAAAAGGCCTCTTTAAAATGTTGAAAAACAAAGGTGTTACTTTGAAGAGTAAGGTGCGCCTGATCCTCGCCATGATATTTTCCATCGACTCATACATATGGGAAAGGTGGACAACGAATAAGAAAAACTGAAGAAAAAGTGATGCCTTTGAATTAGGAGTTGGCGAAGAATATTGAATATACTATAGACTACAAGAAGAATGAACAAATCTGTATTGCAAGAAGTACAGCCAGAATGCTCCTTTGAAGCAAAGAAGGGGACCCTTCGTTTCACATACTTTGGACGTGTTATCAGGAAGGACCAGTCCCTGGAGAAAGACATCATGCTTGGTAAAGTAGTGGGTCAGAGAAAAAGAGGAAGATCCTCAACAAGATGGATTGACACAGTGGCTGCAACAATGAGCTCAAACATAGCAAGATTGTGGGGATGGAGCAGGACCTGGCAGAGTTTCTTCTGTTGTGCATAGGTTGCTTGGGTCAGGATCAACTTAATAGCACCTAACAGCAACATAACACCCTCCATATATTCCAAAAAAAGTAAGTGGAAATACATGTCACATCCCTTCTGTTCCTCTCATTCACTCATCGTATCTATGAATTTCTTCTTTTTGTTGCTCTCTAGGCATATAGAAATAAAACCTGGTGGCGTAGTGGTTAAGAGCTATGGCTGCTAACCAAAAGGTCGACAGTTCTAATCCACCAGGTACTCCTTAAAAACCCTATGGAGCAGTTCCACTCTGTCCTATAGGGCCCCTATGAGTCGGAATCGACTCGACGAGCAACCAAACCAAACCAAACCAAACTCATTGCCATCAAGTGGACCCCAACTCATAGCAACCCTGTGGGACAGACTGGAACTGCCCCATAGAGTTTCCAAGGAGCGCCTGGTGGATTCAAACTGCTGACCTTTTGGTTAGCAGCCTTAGTACTTGCCACTATGCCACCAGGGTTTCCTTGGTGGCAACGGGTTTGGTTTTTTTTTGGTTTAGGCATATAGTGATGTTTCAGTCTTTATATTCAGTCTCTTTTAATTTTTTCCCCTTTTCACTCGGGGAACAAAAAGAAGATCCTGAAATACAAATAATAGAAAAATGCCAAAGACTGACCAAATTTTCACCCAGCCCATTTTCTTTTTTTTTATGAGGGTGCTTAGGATTTATGCATATAATTTGCATAACCACCAAGAAATACAAAAAAAAAAAAAAAATTTACATCTACGTATTGTGCTTTCAAAGTAGCTTTTCAAGGTATCCTCCTCTATTTCCTACCTTCAGCCTCTCTTTCCTCAGCCAAGCTTGCTTTGTGGTTTCTCAGAGTCCCTCTTCTCTCAGCTGGCCTCACTTCTGGCCTTTTTCTCATCTAAGATACTGGTCTTGAGACATCAAAACGTCTCCTCTTTCTACCCTCTTTTCATTGCTAATTCTCTTTAATGAATTTCCTGCTTCTCTAGGACTGCTCCCTTTTCTATTCTCCTTTCTGCTTATCCCTCTGATCCATGGCATTGATCATATCCATAGCATCACTCATCTCTCCACATGAGAGACAAAGCAACAGTGAACCAGCTGGATGTGTGTGTGTAGTGTGTGTTTTTCCTTCTTAAGAAAAAAACTTTCTGGATAATGAAACTATTTTTTATCAATATATACTACATTCAAAAAGAAAACAAGTACTGAGTTTGATGTACTCAGGCATTAGAGACTGGGAAATATTTCAGCAGCAATAGGTTTAATGACTAACAATAGGCACAGTTTTCACGTTTACTGCTAATGCTATTGTAGCAATTGTAAATTGACTCTTATCATAAATGGCCCTGCACATTGTAAAGTAAATCCCTTTGGCTTTTATGTATGCCAAGAATAGGCTCTTAACATGTAAATCGGCTCCCTTACATGGTCATATAAATGCCATAGGATTCTATCGACATAATAAATCAAGCAATGCATTATTGAGAAATGTTGGAATTGCAATCATTTGTTGGTTTTCATTTAGAAACTACCTACAAGAGAGACGTAAAACTTAGGGAAACAAATTTAGCTACTGCCAAGAATGAGTCATTTTTTACCCTATTAATCATAGTGGAGAGGGCTGTTACTGGTAGGTCGTGAAGATAAACTTTCCCTGCCTACAGAATACATTGACTAAATCAGAAGTCTTGTGAATAACTACCTCATATGTGGTTTAGGTGTACGAGCTAGTGGGCAGCTTAAAACAAAGTGTCAGTGCCAGTTTGAAAGCAAAATTTGTACTATTTTATGTTTTTTTTGTCTCCGTGTTCTTGAACCCATTCAATAATCTATCCTCCTGCCCCCCTTTTTTAATTACTCTCTCATGTTTAGCAGAGTAAAAACAAATATATAAGTTTCTCCCAGGTTTATTTTCTAATATGCTGTTTATTAAGACAGATAAATTCTTTAAATATAGAACTCCCCTTGCTTAATGGATGATCATATTATATTGGATATGTATTAGAATATCATATTTCTGATTTTGCCACAGAGTTCACAGTACACTTTGAGATTCTAGAACAGCACACTCTACCACCTGAGAAGAGCAGTTGACCCTGTAACAAGGGCACTGGTATCTCAGGCTGACGTTGAGGCTAATAAGTAGGAAGACTTTCAAAAAGAAGAAAATATAAATGGACCTGTTTTAGCTTCCAAAATACTACCAGCAGGAAATGCATAGATTAAGTATCAAGATTATAAATTATTAAAAAAGAAATAATCATATCTCTTCCAATATCCATCTCACCAACCTCTACACCTCAAATTATTTTTGGAGCTGACTATCATGATAGATATTTGTGAAACAGCGATTTGTTCCACTTTCTGATACCAAATCAACAAGCATAAATTCTTCATCTCCCACCCCCTTATTCACCCCTTTCAATTAAAATGGAATAATTGTCTCTGCACAGTGTATTTTTACATGAATTTTTTTTCATGCTCACAACTCTTCAGTTACTTTTGATTTCTTAATGATAAAGTGGAAAAAATTGGCTTTTGTTATTTTAAGTGATATGGACCTTATCTTTTTTTTTTTTTTTTAACTTTCTCTTCTATTCCTACCCAACTACCTTGTGATCTTTGTCCCATACACACTATTCCTTGAACTTTGCATGCTACCACAAGTAGTATGCCCACGACGCTAGCCTTGGACTGAAATATTCTTTTCATCCACCCCTTATTTTGCTTAAATCAGGTGCTGTGGAGTTAATTCCAACTCAGGGCAACCCCAAGCATATCAGACTAGAACTGTGTCCCATTGGGTTTTCAATGGCTGATTTTGGGGGAGTAGATTGGCAAATCTTTCTTTCAAGATACTTCTGAGTAGACTTGACCTCCAACCTCTAAGTTAGCAGCTTAGCGCTTTAGGCTTTTGGACCACTCAGGGACTCCTTTATTTGGTTTAGCTCTTCGATATTATCTCCTAGGTTATTATGTTAAATACCAGCTTTAATTTTGTTTCAGCATTGTTAATTGCCTTACGTATTATATATGTTCGATTACCATTTGTCTTCACCAACTAGAATATAACTTCATAATGGCAAGAAGATCGAATGTTCTATTCATTGCTTCATCTCTAAAACTTAAAGCAATGTTTGGCATAAAAGTAGCTGCTAAATGGATATTGACTCAATGAATGAATAAATGAAGAAATGCTTCTTAAAATGAATTTTGCCTGATATCATAGAATTAAGTTAGATACCTGTGATGGTTAACTTTATGTGTCAACTTGGCTAGGCTATGGTTCTTAGTGGTTTGGTCAAACATTAGACGAGTTGCTGTTGTGTAATGTAACGCAATGCAATGTAATCATCTCCCATAATGCAATCTAATATGATATAATCCACAAATCAGTTGTAAAGAGCGTTTCCTTAGAGTATGTTCTCCTTCCAGACTATAAATAAAATATTTTGACAAAACTTGCTCTGCCTCTCTCCACTCTGCACTCTTTCTGTTGCCTGACTTATGGATCTTGAGACACAAGCCCATGGAAGTCTGCAGTCTGCTGCCTGATCTACAAATTTTGGACTTACCAGCCCCCACAATTGTATGAGTCAATTCCTGAAGTAAATCTGTCTCTTTCTAGCTATATATATATATATATATATATGTATATATATCCCAAAAAACCTATATATATATAACTAGAGACAGAGATTTACTTATACACGCACACCACACACACACACACACACACACACACACACACACACACATATACAGAGAGAGAGCCCTGGTGGCTTAGTAGTTAAGGGCTCAGCTTCTAACCGAACCCACCAGAGGCTCTGTGGGAGAAAGATGTGGCAGTCTGCTCCTGAAAGATTACAGCGTTGGAAACCCTATAGGGCACTTCTACTCTATCCTGTAGGGTCACTCTGAGTCAGAATTGACTTGATGGCAATGAGTTGTACATATAAAACCCGTTGCTATCCAGTTGATTCCAACTCATAGCAACTCTATAGGACAGAGTAGAAATACCCCATAGGATTTCCAAGGAGTGGCTGGTGGATTCAAACTGCCAACCTTATGGTTAGCAGCCGAACACTTAACCACTAGTCCACCAGGGCTCCATATATATATATAGAGAGAGAGACACTCAATGACACAAAACAACAACCTGTATCATTGGGTTAATTCTGCCATTGAGACCCTCTCTCTCTTTATATATATATGTATATATACATTGGAAACCCTGGTGGTGTAGTGGTTAAGTGCTATGGCTGCTAACCAAAGGGTCAGCAGTTTGAATCCTCCAGGCATTCCTTGGAAACTCTATGGGGCAGTTCTACTCTGTCCTATAGGGTTGCTAAGAGTCAGAATCAACTCGACAGCACTATGTTTGGTTTGGTTTTTGGTATTTATATATACATACCAAACTCAATGCCATCAAATCTATTCTGACTCATAGCAACTCTATAGGAGAAAAGAGTAGAACTGCCCTAATGGGTTTCCAAGGTTATAATCTTTATAGAAGTGTATTGCCACATCTTTCTCCTGCAGAGTGGCTGGTGGGTTAGAACCCCTGCTTTTGCTAGCAGCCAAGCTTTTGACCACTGCCCCACAAGGTGCAGTGCTTAAGATACATGGGCGCGTATGTGTGTATGCATATATGTGTGTGTGTGTGATATATACACATATCACTGGTACTCTTTCTCTAGAGAACCCTATTTCAATTCTTCTGTTAAAAGTTCATATAGCAACCTGACAATTACAAGTCCTGATAATCTCTGAATTCTTGTATTTCTATTTATTATTAAAAAAAAATTATAGCTTCCTGTAATTAAGTTTTGGACAGAATTTACATAATGGCATAATTGAAGAGAATATTTAAATATCTCCCTCCATACATGCATCAATCCCTATTTATTAACATTCACTTAGATTTTGATTCATGACTGAGAAAAATAGCATTATTTTGCTACCTGTATGGTTACATTTTAACAACTATTGAAAAGGTATTGAGGTGCCACACTATAACTTTGTCAAGTTTCTTTCTCATAGTGAATTGTGTGTCTATTTTTAGATGGCAACCTTGTTCCAAACCATGTTTATCTATTTGTTGGTACATTTTACATTTATTAAACATATTGGGAAATTATAGTAAACAATGAAATAAATTAATATTATTTTGTATCCTCTATACATTTTTTTTTTTTTATACTTAGGGTATTAAATGCCTCACTTGGGGTGGATGACAAAGAGATATTTACATTGATTCAACACTGTACCAAGTGTCAGCAGTCCCAGGCTGCTGTCTTAAATCTGCCACTATGTAATTTTGTATACCTAGGAAAATCATTTCACATTCTAGGTAAAGGCTCGCTGTTCTTATTCAAAATTATAATCATCACGATAAAAATTTAATGCTTACCTTGTTTTAAGCACAGTGCTAGGAGCTAGAAATGAAATAATGAACAAGACAGGTAAAGCTGTGTTCACTGTGACAATTACATTTAGTATGGAAACTAATAATACAAGTAAACAAAAAAATTAGAATGTGTTAAGAAATTTGATGTCAATAAATAATGTATTGTCATACTGAATAATATTAGAAGATTCTCTTTTTGATAGGAAGTTTAGCCTGAGGTGCTGACATTTGAAGGAAATTTGAAGGAAATGCTGGAACAAAATGTGAGGGGGTTCTAGGCAGAAGGATTAAAATACCAAGTCCTATGTGGTAGATTAAGATAAGCCAAATTCTTGGACCTTCTTCAAAATGAGAGATGAGGTCTTTGTCCCCTATCTTTGAATCTGGGTAGATTCTGAGACAAATTGGCCAACAGAACATGGCATAAGTGATGCTATGCCAGTGTATGGGCCCAGGCCTTATGAGATTGGCAGGTTCCACTTGGCAGGTTCCACTTCTTTCTTATTCAGATGCTCACTCTTTGATTCCTGGGCTTCCATTAAAGAAATTAGGCTACCTAACAAGAGAGACCAGGTAGAGAAGCTCTAAGTATACATGGAGAGGAAGAGGGACCCAACTTAATCTTTCAGCCATTCCTGTCAAAACACCAGCCATGTGAGTTAAGCCATCTTGGGCTCTCCATACCAAACCAGTCCCTGAGATAAAACCGTGGAATGATCCCAGTTATTGTCAGGTTGAGGACAAGAATTACCTTGTTGAGCCCTGTCTAAATTCATAGCACAAAAATTCCTGATAAATAATACAATGATTGTTGTCCTAGGCCACTAAATTTTGTGGTAGTTTATTATATAACAATAGAAAAATCAGAACACTACAAAGCATTACATAACTTTGCTTCTTCTAGGAATTGTTCAAAAACCAGGATTCACTACAGAGCATGGGAAAAGTTAACAAAGAAGATAATGGAAATATAGGCAGAAGGCAAATAATGCTTTTTAGGCCATAAGAGGAAGTTTAGATTTTATTTTAAGTGTAATGAAAAATTAATGATGAGATTTTATAAGAGGGGTGATAGAAAACTATTTTACATTTTGAAAAGATTCCTCCAGTTGGAGGGATGGATAGATTTGAGGAGAAGATTGAAAATAGAAAACTTGTACATATACTCTTACAACAGTAGAGAAAGAAGTCGGTAGTAGTTTGGCACATCATCCTGTTACTAGAGACAGAATAGACACATTTGAAATATATGTTTGAAATGGAAAATATTGACCAGTGTTTTCCAGGAAGGGTTGCTTCATGGCCACCATCTGTGAGGCAAGTAGGTTATTTCTTATCAATAGGAAAAAGGATTAATTCTGTAGTAATACATGACATATGGTAAAACATCAGCTTTATGAGAGAAAATTACAAAGTCAATGTCAGGGCAAGAAAGGAGGGCATAGCTCCTTAGCTCACACATGGAGAGAAGTTCTGGAGCCAGAGCCGAACACACGGAGCAGACCTACTTTCCGGTGAAGCCATCTTATAGCTCCTGTTTTAGTTTTGCTTTTTTTTGTTTGTCTGTTTTTGTTTTTCTTCAAGGAGATCAACTGTTTTAGAAGGGGAACACATAAATTCTTTGAGTGTCACACAGTTCAAATTGACTGCCTGCTATCACAGGCATTTGGGCAAATCAGCTCCCTAGCACAAGTACACTTTGGGACCTTGACACTCATTGAACATTACAATGCTTTTGTCTAGGGAAAGAAGGCACTGGGGCCCATTCCTGGTTGGAAAAGGAAGATCCCTCATTACCATGTAGCTCACTGTCTTGGATATGAGTGCTTAGTGTCATTTTTAGTAATCCAGTTTTATACATTATAACATTCTGATAAAATTGATTATAGGATTTTGGTGATAAAAAAAGGGAGATGAAGGATAAATTCTATGTTTCTGATGTGAGAACTTAGAAAGCTAGTGGTAAATTTACTAATGTGTGGAAGATTGACAGTTTTGTGGTTAAAACAAAGGAGAGTTTATTTTGTGTATGATACATTTGAAATTACCTCTGAGATGTCTAATTAGAAATGTTGATTATAAGTATTTAGATACATGAGTCTAGCACTCATAAGAGAGGTAAGCAATGGAGATACAAGCTTTGGAGTCATGAGTATGTAGATGGAATTTAAGATCATGGAAACATACATCATACAAGAAGAGAGTGAAGAGAAAATAAAAGGTTTCGGGTCTGGCTCTTGGGTACTCCACATTTTTTAGGTTACAGAGATAAGGAAGAACAAGCAAATTACCTTAACATGGAGCAACCACTGGTATGAGAGAAGATTCAAGAGGAAATGATGTCCCTAAAGTCAGGTGAAAACATTGGAAATCAAGAAAGGACAGCAGCAATGGTAATGTCAAATGCTGCTAATGGGTCAAGTAAGGAGAGGACTGAGACTTTTCCATTAGAATTGATAACATGTAGCTCCTTATTAATTGTAATGAAAACAACTTCAGTGGGGTGATAGGGACAAGTGTTTATGGAGTGGATTCAAGAAAGAGAAGAGAAATGAGAAACCCCAAGTGCAGTGAACAATTCTTTTGACATATTTGGCTGTAGAAGGAAGAAAAGAAATGCCATTCTGGCTGGCATACTTGTTGCTGCTAATGCTATGAGTCGGAATCGACTGGACAGCACCGGGACAGGGGTTTTTTAATGGTTTCTTATAACAATGGAAACAAATTTACATCCTCACTCCAAAGAGTTGTAAATGCACAATGGTGCTCTGAGATACTATCAGCTCTAAAACTAAATGAAACCTGGATTATATTCTGCAGTTAAGCAGGGCATTCAATCTGAAAATGGAAAAAATTATATACAAAAAATAATACATGAATAAAATGATAGAGATGAATACTGCAGGGTTTCTTTTTAAAAACAGGAAAAAATTTTGATTAAAGGACAACAAAAGAAATTGTACACAAATTATAACCTAAAATTCAGTGAATTATCACAAAATAAATACACCCAGATCAGCATTTCCCAGGTGAAGATGTCGAACATAATGCCTCCAGAGGTTCTTGCTGTGCCTCCTTCCCATCACTATCCTCTGGCTCTTTCTCAGCTTAAGTATCTTGAATTCTAATGTATAAATACTCTTTGTTTATTTTTTCAACTTTTCAACAAACATGGAGAATATCCAACATAGACAAAAGTAGAGGACTGATATCACAACCCCCCCATACTCATCTCCCAGCTTTAATGATTACCAACTCATGGGCAATGTGGTCTCATCTGTCAAGTGGTTGTTGAAATGTGGTCCTTGCATGAGCAGCAGCAGCATCGCCCAAAGACTTGTTAGAAATGCAGATTTTAGTGCTTCATCCTAGGCAGATTCAATCAAAACTCTGGAGGTAGGGCCTAGCATTCTGCATGTAGACATGTCCTCCAGGTGATTCTAATGCATGCTCATGTTTGAAAAGCACTGATCTAGACTCATGCCCACACCTTTCCCCCACTAGATAAATTTGATGCGTAGCCTACACATCTTAATGCATTTTTAAATCTCTCCCATAAACATTTCAGCATGACACTTAATACCATTATAATATAACATAAAAAAAAAAAAAAAACTGAAATCAAACCAGTTGCCATTGAGTTGATTCCAACTCATAGCAACCCTAAAGGACAGAGTAGAACTGCCCCATAGAGTTTCCAAGGAGTGCCTGGTGGATTTGAACTGAACCTTTTGGTTAGCAGATGTAGCTATTAACCACTATGCCACCAGGGTTTCCAACAATATAACTATCATTAAATTTCCAGGCAGTGTTGAGATTGTTTCACATATTTTAAGTTTATTTACACAAACTGGAATCTAGTTAAGTTCTCTGCACTGAAATTGATTAAATATGTTTCCTACAAACAGTCTGTAGTTCCCCACTTCCCCAGCTCCCTTTCCCTCTCTCTCTCTTTATCTCTTCTATTCTTTACAATGGATTTGTTAAAAAAAAAAAAAAAAAAAACAGGTCATTGGTCCTGTAGAGGTTCTCAGAGTCTGGGCTTGGCTTACAGGATCTCATGTGTGTGAGCGTGTGTGAGTGTGTGAGTATTATGTGAATGTGTGTATGAACATGTATGTGTGTTTAAGATGTTCATCTGCCCCTTTTGTTTCCTAAAAACTGGCAATCAGATCTAGTAACTTTATCATGATTAGCACAGATTGTTTGAGAACTTAAAATTTGAATCTGCAATTGTTTTCTGTGTGCCTTGTTGACACCACAGCTTTATGGAAAGAGAGTGATGGAAGAAAGAGGGGGTTTAGGGGTTACATTTTTTTTCTAGCATGGAGGAGGAGAGAGGCATGCTGGGAGGTCATGCAATTGTCAGGAGTACAGTGATTAGCTCAGGCATTGCATTGATGGTCGGAGAAATAGAAAAGGGAAATAAATTGAGGGGTATGATGAGAAAAATAGTCATGCTGACTAGAGATCAGAGGAAAAGGAGGTGACTCCATCAAAGATAAATCCAAGTTTAAGCCTGGTTGTACGAGATGACTGTGTCATTCACAAACATTTTTTAGATTGATGTTGAAAGAGGATGATATTTCTGGGGCAAAGTGATGCATTTAATTTATAGAAAACACATTTATGATGGCAGTGCAGATGATCCATAGGAAGTTGCAAAGGCCTCAGATTTGCTCTCCTGTATTGCACTCCTTCCTGTAAGTCTCCATAGCAGGTAGGACTCCCTGACTCTTCCACATGGCTGCACCCACACAACCTGCTTAACTCAAGCCAAACCAAACCCAGTGCCGTCGAGTCGATTCTGACTCATAGCGACCCTATAGGACAGAGTAGAACTGCCCCATAGAGTTTCCAAGGAGTGCCTGGTGGATTCAAACTGCCAACCCTTTGGTTAGCAGTCATAGCACTTAACCACTATGGCACCAGGGTTTCCCACAACCTGCTTAGGCATGGGGAAATACATCCTTTCTGTGGTTCCCCTTAGTCTAGGAAGAACAGCAATTGTTCCTCCAATGTTATGTTATCTTTCATTTGCTGTTTTCATCATGTCAAACCTCTTATTACAACATTTTTTAAGGTTTCCATATTGTGAATGGGATAAAAATCCAAATGCCTGTCATAATTAATTAGCTTCCCAAGCTCCCATGTCATACCCTCCCTCAGGACCCTGGTACTTGGGAGAGAAGCTCAATTGATCCAAGAGGAGTCTCCCTTCCAGATCTGTCTTCCCTCCAGCCACATGATCCAGAAAGGAAACTGTAATAAATTTTCTGCCTGTTATATTGATGTTCTCAGAAAAGGAACGGCCAGAAGGAATCTCAGAAACATTTCACTGCTTACCAGAGACTTGGTTTATTTTTCTGTAAAATCTGAAAATAAAATGCTTACTTGGTGGCATTAATTTGAGGAATAAAAAACATACATTAAAAACCTAACGTAGGCTTTGGCACAAAATAAATTAAAAAAAAAATAAGATTTAAATAAGGCCTGAGTCTAGGGAAACAGTGTAACCTACAAACTTCTCTTGGTGCTACGTGTAAAAGATAAAGAATCCAGATCCGAGATAGATCCCTTTTCCTCCCTCCAGCCACAACCCAGAAGTTTTATAATTTATTCCTTCAAAAGAAGTACCGTGTAGGAGGCCATGAGCCATATTCCTAGGCAGTGTCTCCAGCTTAAAAATTGCTTCATCCCTCTCCACATCAAACTGCATTTTTTTTTAAGTCAAGCTCTCAGAGAATAATAAAACAGTAAAAAAGACATTAAGACCAAAGGAACACAGGAATAAATTGTACATCTGAAGGGCTAACTAATTAAAATAAAAAAGCTAAATTATGGTCATTGGAAGAAACATCTTTGAAAATAACTTTTAAAAATAAGTATCTCTACAGATGTTCAACTCAGATTGGTAAGTAACGTGTTGAAAATTCTAATAATCTCATTGAATTCCAGCAGCAAGCACCTAAAAATGGCAACACAAATTAGTTTTTTAAATACATCTCAGGAACACTGTTCCTATAGGAGAAAAAATTTAACTCATGAACATTGCAGGTTACAGAAAACATATTTTAGTTTCTGTTTTACCTGTTAGATACACTAAAAGAATATTTTCTGTCCCTGACTCACTGCCTTCCTTCGTTCTTCCTTCCATCCCTCCACCTTCTTCATCCTTCTGCAGGTTTTTGGAAAAAAAAAATATGTATATATAAATATGCCTTGTTATAGAGGCAAAAACCTCAAATGTCAAGACCTCAATGATTCATCTCTCTGTCACTTTTATGAAACTACAGATTGTTATAGTTCATATTAAGTAGGATTTTTTAAAATTTATTTTTACTGTGCTTTAAGCGAAAGTTTACAAATCAAGTCAGTCTCCCATACAAAAATTTGTATGCACCTTGCTATGTACTCTTAGTTGCTCTCTCCCTAAGGAGCCAGCACACTTCTCCTCTCCACCCTCTATTTTTGTGTCCATTCAGCCAGCTTCTGTTCCCTCTGCCTTCTTATCTCACCTCCAGACAGGAGCTGCCCTCATAGTTTCATGTGTTCACTTGAGCCAAGGAGCTTACTCCTTATCAGTATCATTTTCTATCCCATAAAAAAAAAAAAAAAATAGTCCCGTCCAATCTCTGTCTGAAGAGTTGGCTTTGGGAATGGCTCCCGTCTTGGGCTAACAGAAGGTCTAGGAACCATGACCTCCAGGGTCCTTCCGGTCTCAGTCAAACCATTAAGTCTGGTCTTTTTACGAGAATTTGAGGCCTGCATCCCATTGCTTTCCTGCTCCATCAGGGATTCTCTGTTGTGTTCCCTGTCAAGGCAGTCATCAGCTGTAGCAGGGCACCATCTAGTTCTTCTGGTCTCAGGCTGATGTAGTCTCTGGTTTATGTGGACCGTTCTGTCTCTCGGGCTCATATTTACCTCGTGTCTTTGGTGCTCTTCATTCTCCTTTGCTCCAGGTGGGTTGAGACCAATTGATGCATCTTAGATAGCCACTTGCTAGCGTTTAAGACCTCAGACACCACTCTTTTTTTTTTTTTTTAATTTTTATTAAGCTTCAAGTGAACATTTACCATTCCAATCAGTCTGTCACATGTAGGTTTACGTACATCTTACTCCCTTCTCCCACTTGCTCTCCCCCTATTGAGTCAGCCCTTACAATCTCTCGTTTCGTGCCAATTTTGCCATCTTCCCTCTCTCTCTATCTTCCCATTCCCCCTCCAGTCAAGAGTTGCCAACACACTCTCCAGTGTCCACCTGATTTAATTAGCTCACTCTTCATCAGCATCTCTCTCCCCCCCACTGACCAGTCCTTTTCATGCCTGATGATTTGTCTTCGGGGATGGTTCCTGTCCTGTGCCATCAGAAGTTCTGGGGAGCATTGTCTCTGGGATTCCTCTAGTCGCAATCATACCATTAGGTATGGTCTTTTCATGAGAATTTGGGGTCTGTATCCCATTGGTCTCCTGCTCCCTCAGGAGTTGTCTGTTGTGCTCCCTGACAGGGCAGACATCGATTGTGGCCGGGCACCAACTAATTCTTCTGGTCTCAGGATAATGTAGGTCTCTGGTTCATGTGGCCCTTTCTGTCTCTTGGGTTCTTAGTTGTCGTGTGACCTTGGTGTTCTTCCTTTGCCTTTGCTCCAGGTGGGTTGAGACCAATTGATGTATCTTAGATGGCCGCTTGTCGGCATTTAGGACCCCAGGCGCCACAATTCAAAGTGGGATGCAGAGTGTTTTCATAATAGAATTATTTTGCCCATTGACTTAGAAGTCCCCTCAAACCAAGTTCCCCAGACCCCAGCCCCTGCTCCGCTGACCTTTGAAGGTTTCATTTTATCCCGGAAACCTCTTTGCTTTTAATCCAGTCCAATTAGGCTGACCTTCCTTGTATTGAGTGTTGTCTTTCCCTTCACCCAAAGCAGTTCTTATCTACAGATTGATCAATAAAAAGCCCTCTCCCTCCCTCCCTCCCCTCTTTGTAACCACATAAGTATGTGTTCTTCTCAGTTTTTTCTATTTCTCAAGATCTTATAAAAGTGGTCTTATACACAATATTTGTCCTTTTGCCTCTGACTTATTTCGCTCAGCATAATGCCTTCCAGATTCCTCCATGTTAGGAAATGTTTCAGAGATTCGTCACTGTTCTTTATCGATGCGTAGTATTCCATTGTGTGAATATACCACAATTTATTTACCCATTCATCCGTTGACGGACATCTTGGTTGCTTCCAGCTTTTTGCTATTGTAAACAGAGCTGCAATAAACATGGGTGTGCATATATCTGTTTGTGTGAAGGCTCTTGTATCTCTAGGGTATATTTCAAGGAGTGGGATTTCTGGGTTGTATGGTAGTTCTATTTCTAACTGTTTAAGATAACGCCAGATGGATTTCCAAAGTGGTTGTACCATTTTACAATCCCACCAGCAGTGTATGAGAGTTCCAATCTCTCCGCAACCTCTCCAACATTTATTATTTTGTGTTTTTTGGATTAACGCCAGTCTAGTTGGTGTGAGATGGAATCTCATGGTAGTTTTAATTTGCATTTCTCTAATGGCTAATGATCGTGAGCATTTTCTCATGTGTCTGTTGGCTGCCTGAATATCTTCTTTAGTGAAATGTGTGTTCCTATCCTTTGCCCACTTCTTGATTGGGTTGTTTGTCTTTTTGTGGTTGAGTTTTGACAGAATCATGTAGATTTTAGAGATCAGGCGCTGGTCTGAGATGTCATAGCTGAATATTCTTTCCCAGTCTGTAGGTGGTCTTTTTACTCTTTTGGTGAAGTCTTTAGATGAGCATAGGTGTTTGATTTTTAGGAGCTCCCAGTTATCGGGTTTCTCTTCATCATTTTTGGTAATGTTTTGTATTCTGTTTATGCCCTGAATTAGGGCTCCTAGGATTGATCCTATTTTTTCTTCCATGGTCTTTATTGTTTTAGTCTTTATGTTTAGGTCTTTGATCCACTTGGAGTTAGTTTTTGTGCATGGTGTGAGGTATGGGTCCTGTTTCATTCTTTTGCAAATGGATATCCAGTTATGCCAGCACCATTTGTTAAAAAGACTATTATTTCCCCAATTGACGGACACTGGTCCTTTGTCAAATATCAGCTGCTCATACCTGGATGGATTTATATCTGGGTTCTCAATTCTGTTCCATAGGTCTATGTGCCTGTTGTTGTACCAGTACCAGGCTGTTTTGACTACTGTAGCTATATAATAGGTTCTGAAATCAGGTAGGGTGAGGCCTCCCACTTTCTTCTTCTTTTTCAGTAATGTTTTGCTTATCCAGGGGTTCTTTCCCTTCCATATGAAATTAGTGATTTGTTTCTCTATCCCCTTAAAGTATGACATTGGTATTTGGATTGGAAGTGCGTTATATGTATAAATGGCTTTTGGTAGAATAGACATTTTCACTATGTTAAGTCTTCCTATCCATGAGCAGGGTATGTTTTTCCACTTAAGTATGTCCTTTTGAATTTCTTGTAGCAGAGTTTTATAGTTTTCTTTGTATAGGTCTTTTACATCCTTGGTAAGATTTATTCCTAAGTATTTTATCTTCTTGGGGGCTACTGTGAATGGTATTGATTTGGTTATTTCCTCTTTGGTGTTCTTTTTGTTGATGTAGAGGAATCCAAGTGATTTTTGTATGTTTATTTTATAACCTGAGACTCTTCCAAATTCTTCTATTAGTTTCAGTAGTTTTCTGGAGGATTCCTTAGGGTTTTCCATGTATACGATCATGTCATCTGCAAATAGTGATAGCTTTACTTCCTCCTTGCCAATCTGGATACCCTTTATTTCTTTGTCTAGCCTAGTTGCCCTGGCTAGGACTTCCAGCACGATGTTGAATAAGAGCGGTGATAAAGGGCATCCTTGTCTGGTTCCCGTTCTCGAGGGAAATGCTTTCAGGTTCTCTCCATTTAGAGTGATATTGGCTGTTGGCTTTGCATAGATGCCCTTTATTATGTTGATGAATTTTCCTTCAATTCCTATTTTGGTAAGAGTTTTTATCATAAATGGGTGTTGAACTTTGTCAAATGCCTTTTCTGCATCTATTGATAAGATCATGTGGTTTTTATCTTTTGTTTTATTTATGTGATGGATTACATTAATGGTTTTTCTGATATTAAACCAGCCTTGCATACCTGGTATAAATCCCACTTGATCAGGGTGAATTATTTTTTTGATGTGTTGTTGGATTCTATTGGCTAGAATTTTGTTGAGGATTTTTGCATCTATGTTCATGAGGGATATAGGTCTAAAATTTTCTTTTTTTTGTAATGTCCTTACCTGGTTTTGGTATCAGGGAGATGGTGGCTTCATAGAATGAGTTGGGTAGTATTCCGTCTTTTTCTATGCTTTGAAATACCTTCAATAGTAATGGTGTTAAGTCTTCTCTGAAGGTTTGGTAGAACTCTGCAGTGAAGCCGTCTGGGCCAGGACTTTTTTTTGTTGGAAGTTTTTTGATTACTGTTTCAATCTCTTTTTTTGTTATGGGTCTATTCAGTTGTTCTACTTCTGAATGTGTTAGTTTAGGTAGGTAGTATTGTTCCAAGAATTTATCCATTTCTTCTAGGTTTTCAAATTTGTTAGAGTACAATTTTACGTAGTAATCTGAAATGATTCTTTTAATTTCATTTGGCTCTGTTGTGATGTCCTTCTCGTTTCTTATTCGGGTTATTTGTTTCCTTTCCTGTATTTCTTTAGTCAGTCTAGCCAATGGTTTATCAATTTTGTTAATTTTTTCAAAGAACCAGCTTTTGGCTTTGTTAATTCTTTCAATTGTTTTTCTGTTCTCTAATTCATTTAGTTCAGCTCTCATTTTTATTATTTGTTTTCTTCTGGTGCCTGATGGGTTCTTTTGTTGCTCACTTTCTATTTGTTCAAGTTGTCGGGACAATTCTCTGATTTTGGCTCTTTCTTCTTTTTGTATGTGTGCATTTATCAATATAAATTGGCCTCTGAGCACTGCTTTTGCTGTGTCCCAGAGGTTTTGATAGGAAGTATTTTCATTCTCGTTGCTTTCTAAGAATTTCCTTATTCCCTCCTTGATGTCTTCTATAACCCAGTCTTTTTTCAGGAGAGTATTGTTCAGTTTCCAAGTATTTGATTTCTTTTCCCTAGTTTTTCTGTTATTGATTTCTAGCTTCATTGCCTTGTGGTCTGAGAAGATGCTTTGTAATATTTCGATGTTTTGGACTCTGCAAAGGTTTGTTTTATGACCTAATATGTGGTCTATTCTAGAGAATGTTCCATGTGCACTAGAAAAGAAAGTATACTTTGCAGCAGTTGGGTGGAGAGTTCTGTATAAGTCAATGAGGTCAAGTTGGTTGATTGTTGTAGGTAGGTCTTCCGTGTCTGTATTGAGCTTCTTATTGGATGTCCTGTCCTTCTCCGAAAGTGGTGTGTTGAAGTCTCCTACTATAAATGTGGAGGTGTCTATCTCACTTTTCAATTCTGTTAAAGTTTGATTTATGTATCTTGCAGCCCTGTCATTAGGTGCGTAAATATTTAATATGGTTATGTCTTCCTGATCAATTGTCCCTTTTATCATTATATAGTGTCCTTCTTTATCCTTTGTGGTGGATTTAAGTCTAAAGTCTATTTTGTCAGAAATTAATATTGCTACTCCTTTTTTGCTTATTGTTTGCTTGATATATTTTTTTCCATCCTTTGAGTTTTAGTTTTTTTGTGTCTCTAAGTCTAAGGTGTGTCTCTTGTAGGCAGCATATAGATGAATCGTGTTTCTTTATCCAGTCCGTGACTCTCTGTCTCTTTATTGGTGCATTTAGTCCATTTACATTCAGCGTAATTATAGATAAGTGTTTAGTGTTGTCATTTTGATGCCTTTTCATGTGTGTTGTTGGCCATTTCCTTCTTCCACATGCTTTTTTGTGCTGAGACGTTTTTCTTAGTAGCTTGTGAGATCCTCATTTTCATAATGTTTAACTTTGTGTTTGTTGAGTTGTTACGTTTTTCTTGGCTTTTTTCTTGAGTTATGGAATTGATATTCCTTTTTGTGGTTATCTTATCTTGCCCCCCTAGACACCACTCTTAAGTAGAAGGCTTTTAACACTTTAGTAAACGTGTATGTATAAGTTGAAATTATTTCCAAAGGAAAACAAGTTCACATTGCATTGTATTTTCAAAGGGTGAAAGGAAAATATTTCATTATTCTCATGCACATAGATGTTTCACAAATGTTCAGTATAAAACTGTTTGTGGTTATGGCATCCTTAGGTACAGACACAGCATTCAGAAATTGAACATCCACTAGGAAGCCAACGAGCCCACCACCGGGATAAATATAACCAAAAAAGGAAAGTTAAAGAAGAAAGGAAGCTTCATCCTTACCCTTAAAGAAGAAAGATGCCTGCAATCAAATAATTTTAAGCAATAATTTTAATTTCTTTCAAAATGACAGGGAACAGTTTAAAATGATCAAGATTTTTAGTCTGTCACAACCATGGCATGCCGTGGGCTTATGGATCTCAGTTCATTATGGAGGGTTGTTTATCTGATTTTCCTAGATGAATGGTTTTCCTGCATAACCAGAATGCTCCTTAGAAGTAAAGGTCATGAGACTTCAGCTTGCTAATATCCAAAGCACTGAAAAGTCAAATGCTAATTTACCTTGGCTATGTTTACACATGTCCTGATAAGTGGATTTAGCTTGAAACAAGTCTCCTGCCTTAGGTACTCGAGCTTTTCCTTAAGTCATAAAACTCATGATTGTCACAAGAATTCTAGAATTTTAATAGTTTGTATACATCAACAGAGATACAAATTCAACCCCTATTTTCCAAGAAAGGCAGGAGCTAATGATACACAGTTCTTTACTTAAGCTAGTGTCTTAAATTATATTCCTAGAAGCAGAACCTGAGACAGGGATTTATGGGCATGGGATTTTTTGAGGGAATGTTTTCAGGAGAACCAAGCAAGGAAGGGAGGAAAGCAAGATAGAAAAGGCAATGGATCTGTAAGGGATTGTGATCTGAGGTGAAGTCTACCTTCAATCTTACCCTGCAAGGACCCCTGAAGCATAAATCGCACCACATGGTCTTTCTTAACCAGAGTCAAGGGGGCTGGGCTAGTATACTACTGTTGCCTTGATCTGTGGTTGACTTTAGCAACCCAGGGACTGGGTTGGGCAACTTCTGTACTTCTCTACATGAGATTGTTCCCGTCATCTCAAGGGCAATTCTTTAGAGAGGACTAGACATGTGAACCAGCAGACAAAGCATGTATGTTGAAGTTGTTGTTAGGTGTTGTCAAGTCAGCTCTGACTCACAGAGACCCCGTGTACAATAGAAGGAAACACTACCAAGTCCTATGCCATCCTTACAATTGTTGCTATGTTTGAGCCCGTTGTTGCAGCCACTATTCAATCCATTGCATTGAGGGTCTTCCTCTTTTTGTTGACACTCTACTTTATGAAGCATGATGTCCTTCTTCAGGGACTGGTCCCTCCTGATAACATGTCCAAAGTATGTGAGACAAAGTTTTACCATCCTTGCTTCTAAGAAGCATTCTGGTGGCACTTTTCTAAGGAGATTTGTTCAGTCTTCTGGTGTTCCATGGTATATTCAATATTCTTCACTAATACGACAATTCGAAGGCATCAATTCTTCTTTGCTCCTATATCATGCATCATAGTAGGTAATAAGCACATCAAAGAAACTGGGAAAGGAGTCCCAGGGGATCTGGGCCAGGCATGACAATATTTGATAAGGTGGCAAATAATTATTCTTTATCAA
Source organism: Elephas maximus indicus (assembly GCF_024166365.1). Lineage (NCBI taxonomy): Eukaryota > Metazoa > Chordata > Mammalia > Proboscidea > Elephantidae > Elephas > Elephas maximus. The sequence goes on from NC_064835.1 coordinate 51,660,685, forward strand.
AGAAAAAAAGGAAAAGAATATGATCCAAGTCCATTAATTTGTAACATTTTTTTTTCTGTGTATTAGTTCAAAATCAGCCTTGTTTTGGTCTTTAAAATATATACTATGCACATGCTTGGTGGATAGATATTATGCATATCCTGGCAAGAAAATTCAATGTTTTCACCTCTTTGAGAGTTGAGCAAAACACAGCAGTGCTAAATTGATATTGATCCCTGAAAAATTAGTAAGCAGATGTTTTGTTTACATTTATCAAAGGAAAAGACAAATAGAATACAATGAAGGTCATCCATTCTTTCTCGTCAACAGAAAAACTAATTTACTTGCTTCCAACTTTTCTAGAAACATGAACTCATTTGTAAACTATTCAGTCAAATTCAGTAAACTATTCAAGCTGATCTAGACCACAGCTGCCAATCAAATTTGTGGCTGCTTCTGGGATTTCCTTTCATCCCCAATATATATCTTAATACAATTTGTTCCCTCATTCCTATTTCTAGATTTAGAGGACATTTTGTGCCCTTTGCTAGCTGGGAGCGGGGAGCAGGTAGAAGGAAATTCATTTCTGTTCTTGTATACTAATCAGGAGTGGGAAACTTGTTTATCTAGTCTGCAGACTCTCTACCCTTGCTATTGTCATTGCTGGCCCTTATTTCTGACTCAGTAGAGTCTGGTGCTCACTTCTGTGATCTAACTAGGCCCCCAGAAAGGTTAGGAATCCCAGGAACCCAGACCCTACATGAATTCAGGAGAAAGTGCTTTTTGTCATCTTCCACCTAACTGTGATACTCTATCATCAACGCATTGCTTTTTTCTTTAGCCCAGCAGCATTGGCAATGTCTACAGGCTCTGCTACTTGGTAAACTCTATACAAGAAATGATGCAGGTTTAATATTTGAAGGATCACTGCCCAAACCTCACAGACAATCCACTTTGGGGCTGTCGATCATATGGCAGACATGAGAGTCTTGAGTCACTGAAGTTGTATAGACGGGTGGTTCTCAACCCAGGGGAGGGGAGATATTTTGTTCCCCATGGGACGTTTGACAATGTCTGGAAACACTTTTGATTATTATGACTGAAAGTGGGTGCTATTGGCTTCTAGTGGGTAGAGGCTAGAAATGTTGATTAACAGCCTACAATGCAGAGGACCACTACCCACATCAAAAAATGATCAAATCCAAAATGTCAGTACTGCTGAGGTTGACAAACTCTGGTCTAGAGTAAAGCTATATGGGCACTAGTTAACGGTGATGTAAAACTAATTTCTACCTGGGTAGAATTTTGTGCTTTGGCATTTTTTTATAACTTTAAAATATGTACTTTGTTCCCCCTCATCAGCAAGGTCAGCCTGTCCAAAGACAATGTACTTGTAATAAAATATAGTGATTAATGTTCAAAATACCTACATGCTTCACAGCCTCCATTCTGTTTTCAAAGATCTGTGCTGTCTAACTCCAGATGTACAGATGTGCTCTCTAACTCTGCTATCTTGTATTAGCGTAGCTGAGCTCGTTAATGTAGTTTAGCTCTTCTTCCATTCTTGCTGTATCTCTGTTTACACCTGTCTCTGTGTATGTATCTGTATCAGCTTGTATATTTAGCTATATGTTATCACTAGAGATTTCTGGCTGCTTTGTATCTCCTCATGTTGACTTTAGGCTTCTAAACTCATCTCTAAAAATTGTGTCAATATACTTGGCCAGCTCTCCCCAAATCTCTACCCTGCCATATGTAAGGTTCATTGAACCATGTGTTAGCTAGAGTCAAGTTGGCCCCCGACTTGGTGATCCCATGCACAAGGGAACAAAACACTGCCCAGTCCTATACCATCCCCATGATCAGTTATGGCTAGGATTGTTATGATCTAAAGGATATTCACCAGCTACTTTTTGGAAGTAGATCAACAGGCCTTTCTTACTAGCCTTTTTTCAGTCAGGAAGCTCTGCTGAAACCTGTTCAGCATCATAGCAACACACAAGCCTCCACTGCAAATAGGTGGTAGCTATGCATGGTGCGCACTGGCCAGCCAGGTTCAATGTAAATGAATAAATTTATTATAGTGTGGTTACTTCAGTATTTTCAGTCATTTCACTGATTCATTGAGCAATCATTATTTAGGCTGATTTCATGGTATTCAGAGTGTGTTGTTAAAAAGGCAAAAATAATCATATTACCTCCTTGGAAGTTTGATTGTTCCACCCCTAAATCTATGCTCTAATTATTTTCTTTTGAAAATTTGAAACTGAACCTGTCACTAGAAATTTTAACACACCCACAAGTAACACATTTGTAAGCTCCACAACCAAAGGACATGGAAATCTTTTTTTTTTTTTTAGTTTCTTGAGAAATGAAGCAATTTCGTATGCAGCAACTACAAAGTGAACTGGAAATTGGTTCTCAGTATGGAACTGTGAAGCTGCCATCATTTCTAAATGGATGTCATTCCTGAATACAGTTGTTTCTTGTGACTTATTTGCATAAATATCCATCTCCTTTGCACTTAAGGGAAAGAAGAAGAGAAATTAGTGGTTTTCCCACGTATTTTGCTGACTCCTTTTTTTCCCTCCTTCCTGCTCTTACTTTCAAACCTCCTGGAAAATAATAAGGACAGGGAGCACTAACTTGCAACAGACAGATGTTCCAGCTAAGCTAGTCAGGACAAGGCCAATTTTTGTCCCTCCCCGTTCTATGATTATGATTCCTTCTGGGTAACAATGTCAATGAAAAGAGTAGAAAACCATCACAGACATGTCTTTGCTCAGTTTATTTCCTGAATGTCCTGACCAGATTCAATGGAAGAAGTGAGATCAGCAGTTCTAGAACGAAGATTTCACAAGTTCACAGAACCAAGTTAACCCTTTATATATGTTCTTCCTATTCAGTCTACCATTATTTGCTCATTAAAAACTCTCAGTGTAAAGTAGAAATAAATTTGCAGACCTTTGAGTTTGCAGGTGAAGAGGTAATTAATATTTTAAGAGTTGAGATAATGGAATATTTCTTGAAGGGTCTGATTTTTGAGCTAAGCCATAAACATTGAGTAATATCACAAGTGGCTTGAATATAGTTTTCAGAGAAGGGAGAAATAAGTTGTGAAGTTGGAAAGCTAGAATGGACCCTTTCCAAAAAATCTATAATGTAATGTTAATTATATCTTTCACTTGACAAGCAACAGAAGATAAGAGACATTTAGGCTGTGTACAAAGGGTGGCCAATCAATATTCCTGTCGTGCTCATCACCCCCTTGATATAAACAGCCAGAGCCACAGCTTCTACTCAGGGTGCAGCCTTGGTTGATTCCTTTTTTGTAGGAATGGCCAAGATGCTTCCACATGACCCCAATCCCCTGAACACAGCTAATTTAAAGAGATGGGCACTCTGCAGGTGATGTGGCTGAGTGAAAAAGCTCCATTCGAGCCTAAACAATGGTTATTGCTAGGTGCTGTTGAGTTGGTTATGACTCATAGCAACCCTGTATACAACAGAACAAAATGCTGTCTGGCCCAACAGCATCTTCACAATTGTTACTATGTTTAAGTCCATTGTTGCAGCCACTGTATCAATCCATTTTGAAGCAATGGTGATTCCTTAAATTAACCAGATGTTTTCTACCCAGAAATATAACTAAAAGCACCAGAAATGAGTCAGTCAGCAGCAGACATAGAAGACAAGAAGACATGGAATACAGGATAAAGAAGGAAAGACAGGAAGTAGCTGAGTTGCATTAATAGAAAGACATTAGTAATAGAAATTAACTAATTTGTGCTTTGCATGGAGCTCCTGACACATCACCAAAAGTGACAAAAGCACAGTACAGAACAGTGCCTATATTAACTATCTTTGAGTGAGAAATGGGGTAACAAATATATATATATATATATATTATACTTTATATCATAAACTCTGAAAGGACAAATAACACATAAAGTATATGCCTATAATATAGGTAAGAATAAGGAGATGGGATAAAGGGAAACAGCATGAATGAGGACAAGAGTGGAAGCTAAATTTATTTCCTCTCTCAACACCAATTTTTTTTTTTTTCCTGTTTCAATCTAGGAAGATTTTATTTCTGGTTGTACATATCCTTGAAGATGGATTGTAAAGACTGGCAATTCATCTCATGGCCTTCCCTATCTGTAATCCATTCTTCCCTTCAGGGAAATCATTGTGTTTATATGAAATAGTGAATGAGAGCCTCATGCCCTCATGTACTATACCCAGAAAGGAGATTCAACTTTCTCCCATCCTGATTATCTAGGTTTTGTGATAAATTAACCTGTGATAGTCAGAGCTGGATTCAACAAATGGGTTCTACTCTCTTCAAGTTTGCCTGAGTTCCCTGCTAGAAGCCCTTGCACAGAAATAGAGTCTTCTAGAGGAAAAAAAAAAAAAAAACGCAGCCTCAGTGGAAAGGATTGTTTCAGATATTCTTGGCAAATGATGCATCAGTGAGTAGACTTCCAGGCGCATGATTCCCAACTGATCTAGCCACCATGGTTCAGCAGTCACTTCAGAGACTGAATCAAGGTTTCAGGATATCTAGGTAGCAGGTCATAAAAATATATTACTGCCCCAAAACTGAAGGAACAAGACAGAATTATGTAATTTAAATCAATAAATAATGAGGGAAACCGTGATTCTGGTTATTTTTCTTGGAAAACTATTTGTAGTTTTGAATTTTTAACAGTAAACATTTTTAGAATAGATCTAGATTTACAGGAGGGATATAAAAATTGTACAGGGGGTTCTGCTATACCTCACACCCAGTTCATTTATTGTTAACATATTACATTAGCATGGTAGCGTTGTTACAACTAATGAACCAATAGTGACAGAGTATTAACTAAAGCCCATGGTTTATTCAGACTCCCTTAGGTTTTTTTCCTAACTTTCTTTTCTGTTCCAAGACCCCACTCAGGGTGTTGTTGTTAGTTTATGTGGAGTTGACTTGGACTCGTGGTGAAATGTCGCCTAGTCCAGCATCAGTCCTCACAATCGTCAGCATATTCAAGTCTATCATTGTGGCTATTGTACCAATCTATCTCACTGAGGGTCTCCCTGGTCCCCATTGGCCCTCTGCTTCAACAAACATGATGTCCTCCTCTAGCAATTGATCCCTCGTGATGACATGTCAAAAGCTAGCAAGCTGGCCAACATTCTGTTGTGATTCATAAAGGTTTCATTAGCTAATTTGCAGAAGTAGATCTCCAGACATTTCTTCCTAGCCTGTAAACTCTACTAAAACCTGTCCATCACGGGTGACATTGCTGGTATTTGAAATACTGGTAGCACGGTTTCCAGCATCACAGTACCACAAACTGACAGATGGGTGGTGGCATTCAGGATACCTCACCACATTGTTTGTTATGTATCCTTAGGCCTCTTTTGACTGTGACGATTCCTCAGACTTTCAGATTTTGATCACCTTGACAGTTTTGAGTACTGCTCAGGTGTTTTGTAGAATGTCCCTCAATTTAAATTTAACTGAATGTTTTTCTGATGCTTAGACTGAAGTTATGGGTTCTTGGGAAGAAGAGTACACAGGTAAAGTGCCTTCCTTATCATATCATATCAAGGGTATATGCAGTCAACATGATGCATCACTGATGATGTTAGCCTTGATCACTTAATCAAGGTAGGGATTCTTCCTTCTCCTTTTACATACTGAACTCTTTCAAAGGAAGTCACTATGTTAAGCCCATATTTAACAGGTGAGAGTTATGCTACACCTCCTTGAGGGGTGATATCTACATAAGTTGTTTTGAATTCTTATAGACAGATGATTTAAGGTTCACTTTTTGTACTGTAAAATTCTCCAGGTTTTGACAAATACAGTGTCATATAAAGTTAGTGATAAGTTTTTCCCCCTCATTAAAGAATGCTCTTGGGATTTGCATTGGTATTGCATTATACCTATATAACACTTTGGGTACTGACATTTTCATAATGTTAATTCTTCCTATCCAAGAGTATGGTATGTTTTTCCATTTATGTAAGTCTCTTTTGGATTCTTCCAATAGTCTTTAGTTTTTTTTGTATAAATCTTTTGCACCCCAGATTCAATTTATTCCTAAGTATTTTATCTTTTGGGGGGCTATTGTAAATGATACTGTTTTCTTGATTTCCTTTTCAAAGTTCTCTTTGATGGTGTAGAGGAATCCAATTGATTTTTGTATATTGATCTTGTATCCTGCCACTTTACTGAATCTTTCTATTAGTTCCAGTAGCTTTCTTGTGTATTCTTTGGGATTTTCTATGTGTACGATCATATCGTCAATGCAGAGGGGTAGTATAACTTCTTCCTTACCAATTTGGATGTGCTTTTTTTCATTTTCTTGCCTTATTGCTCTAACTAGGACTTCCAATAATGTTGAAAGGACAACCTGTCTGGCTCACATTCTCAAAGGAAATGCTTTCAGTCTCTCTCTCTTGAGGATAATGTTGGCTGTTGTTTTTGTATAAATGCCCTTGAGGAATTTCCCTTCTACTCTATAACTATTTTGCTGTGAGTTTTTATCAGGAATGTGTGTTGGACTTTATCAAATGCATTTTCTGCATTGATTGAGACAATCATGTGGATTTTTATTTTATTTTATATATGTGGTGGATTAAGTTGATTGGTTTTCTAATGCCGAGCCATCCTTGTATGCCTGGTGTGAATCCCGTTTGGTCATGATCTGTTATTTTTTTGATATGCTGTTGTATTCTCTTGGCTAGTATTTTGTTGAGAATGTTTGCATCTATATTCATGAGGGATACTGGTCTGTAGTTTTCTTTTTTAGTGACGTCTTTGTCTGCTTTGGGTGTCAGGGTTATGCTGGTTTCATAGAATGAATTCAAAGAGCATTCCCTCCATTTCTATGTTCTCAAATAGTTTGAATAGAGTTTCTGTCATCTTTTCTCTGAATGTTTGGTAAAATTCTCCAGTGAAGCTGTCTGGGCTGGGGCATTTTTGGTTGGGAGTTTTTTGGTTGTTTGTTTTTTTAATGACTTCATTAATTTCTTCTTTTGTTATGGTCTATTCACATTTTTTTTTTAACCTCAGTTTGTATTAGTTTGGGTAGATAGTCTATTTCTAGAAATTTGACCATTTCCTCTGGGTTTTCAAATTTATTGAAGTACAATTTTTTGTACTGTTCTGTTACGATCCATTTTATTTCAGTTGGTTCTGTTGTAATGTCACCCATCTCATTTTTATTTGGCTTATTTTCATCTTCTGTTTTTCTTTTGTCAGTTTGGCCAGTGATTTGTTGATTTTATTGATTATTTCAAAGAACCAGCTTTTAGTCTTATTGATTCTTTCTGTTTTTTTGTTCTCTGTTCCATTTATTTCTGCCTTAGTATTTATTATTTCCTTTCTTCTGATGACTGTGAGCTTCTTTTGCTGCTCTCTTTATAATTGTTTGAGTTGTAGGGTGATTAATAGCACTTGTATCTCTCTGGTTTTGATATTATTTAATTTTAACATTGATAAAGTTGACTTAGATCATATTTTTTGTTAGATATTATTTTGTCATATTTGAAAATAATGTTTTACTGCAATCAAAATTGATAATAGAGATATGCTAAAAGATTACTGTTTATACAGTCTTACATTCCAGAGTTAAATGCCATTATTTCTTTGCTTTTAACTCTTAGACCTATTTTATACACATGTACAAAGATAATTTATTTTATATGAGATGTGATCATATTGGAAACCCTGGTGGCATAGTGGTCAACAGCTACAGCTGCTAACTAAAATATAGGCAGTTTGAATCTACCAGGTAAAAAAAAATTTTTTTTTTTTACTCCTTGGAAACTCTGTGGGCCAGTTCTACCCTGTCCTATAGGGTTGCTATGAGTCAGAATCAACTCAATGGCAACCGGTTTTTTTTTTTTTTATTTGTGATCATATTATGTATACTGTATTGTGAACTGTTTCTTTTACCCAAGAATATACTGAAAAACAACAATATGTGTCAATTAATGTATATTTATACTAGGTTTTTAAAAATAATAAAGATGTATTTTATGGATTTATAATAATATATTTAGAAAATGACCATTGTTTATGATTTTCATGGATTCTGATATTTAGTTCATATAAAGTATAATGCAGTGAATATCCTTGTACATAAATTTGTACAAAGTCTAAGATTAAACTTTTCAGATACATTCCCTGAAGTGGCATCTCTTAGTCAAATAATGTGCTCCTTTTAAGACTTTTTAAATAGTTTTAAAATTGAAAGTAAGCATACTTTTTTTAATCACTTTGATATGTATTGGCAAGATGCATTCCTCAAAGTAACAATTTCCTTTCCTTTCCTACTAACAATACATGACAGCCCACAGCTAAGTATTCTGTACCTTAGAAGAAATAGGTATCTCTCCCGGGATGAGTTTTTTCAGGGAATTTTTATGGGGGTATAACTGCTTATCCTTAATCCATGATATATCTATGAAATCCTTCTGGGAGAACTAACCAAACCAAACAAAACCCATTGCCATCAAGTTGATTCCAACTCATGGCTACCCTTTAGTATTTGTTAGAAGAAAAACATTAACTATTTCTGGTTATCCTGATTTCCTCATTCAGAGAGAATGGAGAGACGAACAGGTTTTTGAATACCTTATTCTCAAAAGTCCACAGCCTTCTAGGTATCAGGATATATGAACTCCTACAGATATGACCAATTTCATTTGTTATCCTAGTCTAGCAAAACTGTTCCTATACCTGTAATAGGAGCTGATGCTTAGAGAGAAATAACATTTTACAGCTAAAAGAGAGAAATGAAGGAAGGTGAGAAATTCAAACTTACTAGAAATTATGCTTTTTCATTAGAGCACTTTATATTTTATCTTCAATTTTCGTTTTGGAAAAAAGTTTGACATTTTTTCTCTACCCTTTCTGATGTAATTGGAACCATTTCCCCAAAATTCTTACCACTGCTTCTGGAATAAATTGTGAACTGAAGATGATATTTATTTAGGTGACAGCTAATTTAAGGGAACATTTAAAATTGCAAGAAAATAAATGCCTCTTTTTGAAATGTATCTAAACGGCAATTGGAGACAACTTAGGTAATTTTGTACTTGTGGTATATTAATGTTGGCTATGTATTCTGCAAAGCAATTTTCCATGAAATTGCAGTTACCTTTTAAATGTAAGATCATTTTATACAATGCTCATTTAAGAGAATTACCCCTCTGTATAAATATTGTTCAGGCTAACCACACTAAATGTGCCAGTATATTAACCCCTTTAATATATGGCTTGGGGATAAAGGGATACTTTTCTGTATTCTAAGTTGGAACTGATTATTATTTGGCCTTAGAACCCATTTCTGGCTGACTTGCTTGGCTAATACTGTGCTTTGACTCCAACGACCTGAGAAAATATAGGTCTTGTTTTATACACCCGCAGATCCAAAGGATAGCCAATTTTTAAACTATTTCACTAATGAGTCATCAACAATATTACAAATCGAACACATTTCAATTGGTTTTTTCCTATGAAAGCATTAATTTGTTGAAATAAATATTAGCAGATCTTTTCCTATCTTTTTTGTCCCCTAATACAAAATTGGAAACCCTGGTGGTTTAGTGGTTAAGAGCTACGACTGCTAAAGAAAAGGTCGGCAGTTCAAATCCACCGGGCTTTCCTTGGAAACCCTATGGAGCAGTTCTACTCTGTTCTATAGGGTCACTATGAGTTGGAATTGATTCGACAAAAAAAATTTTTTTAATACAAAATTGTGTGTGTGTGTGTATGATTTCATGTGTATATATGAAAACTTCCTTCTCTCTGTTTTTTTCTGGCACTGGGAATCTTAACATTTCTGTCGTATTTCTAGTCCCTCCAGGATATGTCCTTACATGAGTTGTTCATCCCATGATATTAGATAAGCTAGTCTTCTTAGTAGTCAACAGACTTGACTTTTTTTTTTTTTCCTAATTACAGAGGCTTCCTCACCCCATTTTGCCTGTAATATTCCCTCATTTAAAAAGGAATGTGACAAAGAAATTGTGTCTGTTAAGAACAGAGGCTCAGGAGAAATGGACTCACCAAACCTGAACATCAACTGAGATGTCTCCTGTGCTCTGAGGCTATGGGTACAATTGTCAACAGATTGCTCTACATATTGGTACACTATTTCTCCTCAGTCAGTGCCCTCTTTTATTCCACAGAACAATGTTTCCAAATATTTGTCAATATTCTTGTGCTCCCTAAGTAATTTTTCTAGTAACAGAGTAATTTTATTTCCTGGTTATTCTAAATCTAAAGTCTCTTTCTCTAGACTTTTCAGTCTTTTCTATGTGAAGAAACAGAATGCTGAACAAATTTCTTCCTCTTGCCTTCTCCCTTTCTCTTTTTCTCTCTCTAACACATAATTTTTTTCAATTTTAGTAGATAAGAAACCTTACCTTCTAATTAATTTTAAGGCTAAACTGGTTTTTATTTAAGCTGGGGGTGCCGATACGTGGAGGGAGAGTTCTGTAAAAAGTTTGGGAATGAGGGTTGAATTTGTTTTCGATGAAGTAGCCATTCCAGTAGATATCTTTGAAATATTAGAGATAAGGATGGAAAAAGAAAGCTCCGAGAAGGATAATAATGAGAGCTTAAGAAAAGACTGACTATAGAAAGGATTTTATTTTATTTTTTGTAATGAAGAAGAATAGCAAGGGTGGATATCATGGTTCTGCCAAATGGTTTCATAATTCAAAGTGGAACTCTGGTATCAAATTCTGGTAGTTCTTATTGATTTTGACTTTGAGTTTTGGGAACAGACTAGTTTAGGAGTAGGTCTGTGATTTAGTAGTCTCAATTTCATTATCTTTACTATCATCATTGTCATCATCAGCATTACAATTCTTGCTAATAATTTTAGGTCTTATATGACTGAGATGGCAATCATTACCTTACACCCTTAACTTCATGCGTGTCCAAATACAAATGAGACTTCAGATAGTTTTCCCAAATTTATGCAGAGCCAAGATTGAAACTTCTCTGCTGAAACCCCTAGTCCATGTACTTTCTAAAATATGTCATCAACTCTCTTCTGCTTATAATTGGCATTTAAATAATTTATCCTTGCTTGTTAAACTTATCCGTGCTGGTTATTTTTAAGAAAAAATAACCTCCTCTTCCTCTTTGATTCCTCTTAGTGAATAGTAATAAAAAATCCTTATGAAAAATGTTCTATGTGACTTTCTCCAAGAATAGATAGAAAATTATCATCCAGATACAACATTTTTAACTTGAGGGAAAGAACTAGACTCTGAACATGTTTCTACTGATTCTCCTATAGGAAAATGCAGAAGAGAAAAAAAAGCCAGTCTAGATTTATGTAGCTTCCCCTAGTTTTAGAAAGGACCCTGTGATTTCTAGACACTACCTGAATTCAGTTCACTCTACCTTGTATTCACGTGTTTGGCAATGACATATCTTTAGTATTTATAATCCATATTGTAACTTGTGACTTATTTATATTCTTTTAGTGCCAACTAGATAGAAGAATGCTGCTATCTGATGACTTTCCGTTTCTGGAAAAATGGATTCACTAAGAAGAATTATAAGTTTTTGGAATTTGTCCTGTATCTGTGGACATCTTCTTCTCTCCTTTTATGGACCAAAGGGAAGTTGAAGATAAAAATAATGTGAGCCTGACTAACTTAAACATTTCTTGTCCTTACATACAACCTTAAGAATATGAGAGAAGTTTCTATAACCCAAAATATAATATGAATAATTACCACAAGCTACCACTGATACTTGTTGATATTCAAAACCATGGAGTTTTATTTGTAATACATTATAAGCCATAAGCAACCAAGTTACAAGATTAATATTTACTTTAGGATCTATTTGTAAATTGGGGATTTCCAATCAAACTTGGATTGCTTATTTTGCCTGCACATAGTTAACATCATAAAATCTCAAGTTTGAAATCTTCTATCCCAGGCCAGCTTCTAGTATTTAAATTTACTCTATAGCAAGGATTCTTTCTCAAAGTACATCTAAATTAGAATTCCCTCAGATGCTGGTTAGCCTGCACATACCCAGGCTAATCCAGACTAAATCAGAAACTCTGGAAATTGGAACATGGCATGTGTATCTTAACATGGCATGTGTATCTATGATTTTAATCATAGAGAATTTGCAGAATCTGTGATGTAGCGCATTCCTGCTGATCTGTCAAACTTTTGCTTCTTACTAAACTATGTCTCTCAGCTTCAAACCCACAATTATATATTATCTCGGGGCAGAAACTCTGAGAATCCCATTTCTGATCCTAGTTAGGCTCTGCCATTAAATTAGGCGGCAATAAAGAGAGACTGGAAGAAAGAATAAGGGAGAAGGTACCTGGTCCTTCCTGTCTGCCATTTTCTGTCAGCTTCACCCCATAAAATCTTCTTCACTCTGGCAGTGCCAGTTTGTTTCCATCACTCCAGTTGATTCCTGTTTGCAACACTCACAAAACCAGCCTAATTATGCCCCCTTCCCCAGCTCCTTTCATGACTTAAATCTTAATTAGCCCAACCTCTTCTCTTTGCTCCACCGCTGTAGGGGCTATAACTTATTTCTAAAGGTACCATATTTCAGTCACTGTCCTTTTTTGTTTTGTTTCTTCATCAGTTTTCTAATACCTAATTGATAATTCTTTGATTTAGATTCTCTTTTTCAAAATATTTGCCATATTTTTTTCTACCCCTGAATACATGCTGGTGGATACAAATGTCAATAAAGTACATACCGCCCCCCCGCCTTCAAGAAAATTTATAATGTCATTAGACAGCTTTTTTCTCATGGAAAGTTCTTCTCCATAGGGACTGAATTTGGCTCCTCTGTTAATGCTCTGTATTCATGGTTTGGTGCATAGCGGTGGGGGCCTTGTCAGATTCTTGGCAAAGCAGAGGCTAATTCATTTTCATTGAGGTATTTTATTTTCTGTTTCAAAATAAGTTAATACAATATAAATGGGTGAAGCACAATATGGTGACTGGTGCTGAAAAATACATTTTTCTCATTAATTCTTTCAATCAACATGCAAAGAAAGCACTAGAATGCTCATGATAGATGTAGGACCTGCGACTCAGGAAGAGCAAAGTAACATGTCTAAGATTAAGGTAACTAACTTGTCTACTGGTGATTCCCAAAACTGGTAAATGGTAGTGATGTTTGTACTGTATTAATTTTATACAGAAATGCTTTTATGGCACTTAAATGCCTTGTATTTTTATCTTTTGGTATCCAAAAAGAAAAAAAATGAAATGGTTCAGCTGGATTACAAGTACTGACATCTGCCTGATTTCTGCAGGGCAACCACCTGACGCTACCAAAGAGAAAACAGAAACAAGTAACAACAGTTCAAAGAAGAAGTGTAGAGAAATACTTTTGTTGAATTTTTACCAAAAGTCTCATAGTCTTTTTAAATATTTAAATATTATATAAAACTTTGAGATTAGGTAGTCTACGTGTATATATATATATGTATACATATTTTTTTTTATAAAAAAATTTTTTTTTTACATAGATCCATATTAATTTCCTTTGCCATTGCTATGTTTCTCAAAGTTTTTATTATTTTATTACTTTATTATAATTCGTTTGAGCCCACCAGACGCTCCTTGGAAACTCTATGAGGCAGTTATACTCTGTCCCCTAGGGTTGCTATGAGTTGGAATTAACTTGGTGGCACCGGGTTTGGTTTTTGTTCTTTTAATTATATCCCCCACTATAATAAAACAATTCTGAACCCTTTATTAGGAATTTAGTTTTGTATTTATTCACCTCAGGATAGATGTGGTCTGATGGTTTAGAAATCAACACTGACAGTAGAATAATTTACATTGTTCCCTCATTTAAAAAAGAAATCAATTTCTTATATAAGCATCAGCAAACATTGACTCCTATTTCAACATATGAATTCAATTATCTTTTCTTGTGCAAGAACAATAATTATTTTTTCTGAACTTCAGCACAGTAAATATTTTTACATTTAAAATAAGCAGAGAGTAAAGAAGGAAGAAAGCCAATTGGTTTCAAAATGACATAGGCAGCTAGCAGAAGTGTGATTTTCACTGATAGAGCATTAAAAGAAAAAAAAAGCTCACAAATCTCTCAAATTTTTTCTAAGAAAAATCATTTGATTTCTAATAATTACAAGAAATAAGGAACATTGATATTGAACTGTAATTTAGTCTAAAATAATTAATTTTCCATTATTTTTGGGTGTTATTATTTTTCTAAGGGTTTATACTGGAGGGAGACAATAAATTTCACTTTAGAAATCTTTATTGAGCTTGAATATTATCTTTATTAATGTTGGTAAATATGAGAAGTAATCTGAAATTCACCTGTATTTTTCCAATTGATGAAGCCGAGGCCATTGTCTTTTATGCTGGAAGAAAATAAGGTTTTCAGTGATTCTGATGAAAATTGTTACCAGCTAAAAACACATCTAAGTTTGTTGGAAAACTCATAAGAGACGGTGGAGAGGTAACTTTACTCCATAGTTTTGTTCTTGTTTCAAAGGCAAGTAAGCACTTCCTTGCCTATTTTACTTCAGAATCAGAGCCCAGAGGGTGGGGAGATTTTTAGGTTTCCCAAAATTCAATAGAAGAATGAAGAATGAGCTCAGATTCACTGTGTATCCTGTCATCTTTTAATCTGAAAACGTTCAAAGACGTTGTGTTATCCAAAGTAGAACCTACAACAGGAATCCTGATTCTGACTTTCCTAGTGGAAGGTTACACACCTTCTTAAACACTTCCAGGGTTGCTTTCCAAAAGGGAGACCATTCTATTGTGATCCGTCTTTAGTTGTAGTCAATATTTGGATCAAACTTTGTAAAATTGATACTAATTTTGCCTTTAAAACCAAACCAAAAAGCTGATTCAGACTCATAGCGACTCTGCGGGAGAGAATAGAACTGCCCCACAAGGATCCAAAGCTATAATCCTTATGGAACCAACTGCTATATCTTTTTCCTGGAGAGTGGCTGGTGGGTTCAAACTACCGAGCTTTCATTTCAGTTAGCAGCCAAGCACTTAACCACTCTGTCACCAGGGCTTCTTATTTTGCCTTTATAACAACATGAAATAATCTCAGTAAGTTTTCTCCATCTGGTCCTTCCTTAGATACTTGTAGGCAGTTGTCATGTCCTCCAATTCCATGTTTGACTTTTTTAATACCATCAAAAATATTTCAGATGGTGCAATTTTCTCACGTCTTCACTATATTGTTGCTATTTTTTCCCAGAAACCAAGCGAACCCTCATTCCGAAATCAGTTACTCTAGTAAAATAAATAAATAAATAAATATTCTTCACTAATTTTATTTACACTAATAAAGAATAAAATAACAACTAAAAAAAAAATACCTCACTTCTCGCTGTTGGCTTATACTCGTTTCGGGCTACCAGTTGTTGTTGTTGTTAGGTGCCCTCGAGTCAGTTCCGACGCGTAGTGACCCTATGCACAAAGAACGAAACACTGCCCGGTCCTGAGCCATCCTCACAATCGTTGTTATGCTTGAGCTCATTGTTGCAGCCACTGTGTCAATCCACCTCGCTTAGGGTCTTCCTCTTTTCCACTGACCCTGCGCTCTGCCAAGCATGATGTCGTTTTCCAGGGACTGATCCCTCCTGACAACATGTCCAAAGTATGTAAGATGCAGTCTCGCCTTCCTTGCCTCTAAGGAGCATTCTGGCCGCACTTCTTACAAGACAGATTTGTTTGTTCTTTTGGCAGTCCATGGTATATTCAATATTCTTCACCAACACCACAATTCAAAGGTGT
This sequence comes from Elephas maximus indicus, assembly GCF_024166365.1. Classification (NCBI taxonomy): domain Eukaryota; kingdom Metazoa; phylum Chordata; class Mammalia; order Proboscidea; family Elephantidae; genus Elephas; species Elephas maximus. The sequence goes on from NC_064835.1 coordinate 51,676,474, forward strand.
CAACTCCTCTTCGGTCTTCTTTATTCATTGTTCAGCTTTCACATGCATAGGATGTGATTGAAAATACCATGGCTTGGGTCAGGCGCACCTTAGTCTTAAAGGTGACATCTTTGCTCTTCAACACTTTGAAGAGGTCCTTTGCAGCAGATTTGCCCAATGCAATGTGTCTTTTGGTTTCTTGACTGCTGCTTCCATGGCTGTTGATTGTGGATTCAAGTAAAATGAAATCTTTGACAACTTCAATCTTTTCTCCGTTAATCATGATATTGCTCATTGGTCCAGTTGTGAGGATTTTTGTTTTCTTTATGTTGAGGTGCAATCCATACTGAAGGCTGTGGTCTTTGGTCTTCGTCAGGAAGTGCTTCAAGTCCTCTTCACTTTCAGCAAGCAACGTTGTGTCATCTGCATAACACAGGTTGTTAATGAGTCTTCCTCCAATCCTGATGCCCTGTTCTTCTTCATATAGTCCAGCTTCTAGTATTATTTGCTCAGCATACAGATTGAATAGGTATGGTAGGGCTACCAGTACGTCCACATTTTTTTTTAATGGAGTATTTAGTCTATATTTTCTTTTTCACTTTAACATGCCCTCTATCTTTTTAATCCATCTATCAAATTATGTAAATTTGAGAAAACTGATAAATTAAGTATATAAGTATTTACCAAGCACCACAACTTTGCTATGACTGTTGATGGCAGGCAGTGTCAGGTAAAATAACTAGAGAGAGAACATGTGTCTAGAATAGAGGGAGAATCAGTAGAGGAATATTTTCATCTAAGCCTAAAAAATCTCATCTTCCATTAAATATTGTTACAAGTCTCTTTGATTCTTCTCATAGTAATATTGACTAGCCACTATAACTAATCACCAAATAATGAACCAGACACTGGATTAGGTGCCTTATAAAAAAAAAAAAAAATTTTGCCATCTATTTTATCCAATCGACCTATGGTAAAATGTCAGTAGAGCCTGGTGGCACAGTACTTAAACACTCAGCTGCTAACTGAAAGGTCAGTGGTTCGAACCCACCAGACACTTGGTGGGAGAAGATGTGGCAGTCTGCTCCTGTCAAGATTATAGCCTTGGGAACATCACGGGGAAGTTCTACTCTGTCACTATGAGCCGGAATCAACTCCACAGCAACTGGTTTTGGTTAAAGTGTCAATAGTCCCATTTAACAGATGAGAAAGCAGGCAATCAATTTAAACTATTTGCATCATGAATACCAATAAGTCATGGATGCTTGCATATTAGCTTAATAGATAAACACACAAAGAATGCCTTGAAGCTTCTGCCATAGCTTAAAAAAGTAAAATGATCTTTGTGGTACGCCATCGAGTCAATCCTACTTACAGTGACCAAATAATACATAGTAGAACTGTCCCATAGGTTTTCTAGGCTGTAACCTTTGTAGGGGAGCCCTGGTGGTGCCGTGGTTAAGAGCTGCTAACCAAAAGGTTGACAGTGTGAATCCAGCAGTTGCTCCTTAGAAACCCTGTGGGGCAGTTCTGCTCTATCCTATAGGGTTGCTATGAGTTGGAATTGATGGCTAGGTTTTTTTTTTTTTTTTTTTTGGTTTTAATCTTTAAGGGAGGAGATTGCCAGGTCTTTTCTCCTGCAGAGCAGGTGGTGGATTCAAATCACCAACCTTTTGGTTAGCAGCTGAATGCTCAACCATTGCACTACCGGGGCTCCCTGGAATGATCTTAATAATGTGTAAAGAACATTATATACAGCTCCATAAGGTAGCTGCTTCTTGCTAACATTCCTAAGGTCTAGGGATTAAAGAATACCATTTGTGGTTTTAGTGGGATTAATCAATACCATGGTTTAGGCTTAAATGCCTCAGAAAACGCAAATCACGTACTACTTTTCTAATTATGTAGTCAATGTGAAAACGCTGGTGGCATAGTGGTTAAGTGCTACAGTTGCTAACCAAAGGGTCGGCAGTTCGAATCCATCAGGCGCTCCTTGGAAACTCCATGGGGCAGTTCTACCCTGTGCTATAGGGTCACTATGAGTTGGAATCAACTCGACTACATTGGGTTTTTTTTTTTTTTTTTTTGGTTTTTGGTGGTCAGTATGACATCAAAAAAAAAAAAAAAACTCATTGCCATCAAGTCAATTCTGACCCATAGCGACACTATAGTAATATGGCATAGTTTAAACATAAATGTAAATATAACCAAGTGTGAGGAAATGGCTTTTATTTAGTTTCATTGTTTTGGAGTGATGCTATTATTTGCCACTATTATAGATGCACATGGTTTCTGGAAATGTTTCCTTTACCCTCAGGTCACACAAGGACTTCTCCATCCTATAGGTTTCTGAGATTCAACAGCCCAAAAGTGTGCTTGTGCTTATACTAACTGATATGAGATTTTTAAATTATTATTATTACCCTGAACCTGAATAGTTTCTCCTTTAGCATCTTGAACCATCAATTAAAACTCCATTGTGTTCACTAGTATATTAGCAACAGTAATGCCTTTACTTTGAATTTCCCAGAGGGAAATTGAGTAGAAAATCATAGCATAGTAGAAACATACAGAGTTTTTGGACTGATGTTAGACTCTGTATCTGACCTGATTATAGGCTGACAGTGTGAAGTAAATGCTCTTGTTAGACCTGCTCATTGATCTTTCATATTAAATAGCTATTGGTGAATAATCTTTCAAATAACATCACAGGTTTATCTGGCCAATGTCAGGGTGCATCATTTAGGGGCCTTTCCTTTGACCAACTCGAGGATATCTCCTTGCCATCAACACCACGGAGAGATACCAACTCTCAATCAAGTTCATATACACTATGTGATATTTATTCAGACAAAAATGTCAAGAGTCTTCTCTACCCATGTGTTCACCAACACTGGGGTTTATCATTTAGAATTTTTTCTTTCTAGTCAATTAGAAATTGTATCTCTTTAAAAGTTATTTCCTCAGTTACGAGTGAGATAATGCCTTCTGTCATTTGTTTGTAAGTGCTTTTTCCTACAGACACCTATGCATTTATTTTTTTAATTCTGGCTGTTCACTTTACTTTTTGTAACTGTTAAGGAACACACTTATTCACAGGATGGGCCATTTTCTGTCACATATGCTACAACTGTATTTCATTAATGTTGTTATTCGTTCTTGGGCTTAGTTTATGACTTTGGGACTTACATTAGCTCCCAATTTTTATGTAGTCATGTTTATCAGCTTTTCTTTTATAATTGCTGTTGTCCCTATATTTCTCAAAAACAAAGAAAACATTTCACAGTCCTAGTTTTTTTTTTCAGTAATGCATTTATCATCTAGCAATTTCCTAGTTTCATTTTTTTGTTGTTTTTCACTCTTGGATTCATACCGAATTTATTTTGGTTTGAGGGGTGGGTTAGGAATTAAAATCTGTTTTGTTTTAATGTGTATTACTAATTTGTTTCACATCATTTAGCCATATGTTTCCCTGAATTGGAACCTTATCATTTTCATACTTTAAATTCTCAAATGCATTTATATCTTTCTGAATTATTACTGAGATCATACTTCTTAGTTATGCAATGGCACTCATTTATTTTTATATCCCTGCATTCTTAAAAAATAAAGTTAATGTGTAATTATTCTAGATTTTTCTAATATTTTTCTTATTTTAAAATAACTGTATGTTTTGTATGGTTTGGGAATGAAAATGTCTAAGTTTTTTTTAAAAAAAAGGCTGGTGTTTTTGTTAATATCACAGTAAGTTTATGGATTAACTTAGGAAGAATTAATAGCTATGTAATATTTAGTCCTCTGAGGAAAAAAAAAAAAGCTGTGTTTTATTTTTTTTTTTCATTTTCTCATGAGTAATTTTATACCTCTTTGTATTACTTTGAGGTATAAAATTACTCAAGAGAACATAAAAAAATAAAATAAGTGGTTTTTTTTTTTTTTTTTTGACCTATTGGTACTACTTTGGAGCCGTGGTGGTGCAGTGGTTAAGAACTTGGACGCTAACCAAAAGGTGGAGAGTTCAAATCCACCAGCCACTCCTTGGAAACCCTATGGGGCAGCTCTACTCTGTTCTATAGGATTGGTATGAGTCAGAATCGACTCGACAGCAACTGGTTTAGTTATGATTTTGTACTACTTTGAATTCCCTGGAGAGTACAAACAGTTCATGTGCTCAGATGCTAACTGGAGCTTCAAGTCCGTGGAGGTGCCTCAGATGAAAGGCTTGGTGATCTACTTTTGAAAAATCAGCTCAACATTTTAAGGCAAAGACTTTACTTTTGCTCAGATTGCATTGGCAGGAATGTGGTCATCTCCCAAACTCAGATATAAGGGAGACAGGTAATGCAGAGTAGTTATGTGCCCAGCCTGCAGTCATTACTTTGGAAGAAGAGAAAAATTAAATGACGTTCCCTCAGTTCCCAAAAATATCATATGCACCCTCTCCACCATGTTACAACACAATTACCTGCTCCTCGAGGAAATCAGTGGAAAATTTCGTCTAGCTACTTCTCCAATTTCATCCCTCTAGACTATGCAGCTCTCTATTGGAATGGATAAAGAGCTTTTTGATCAGCCAACCGATACCCTAAAAAATCTTTTTTTTTTTTTTGCCCACATTTTCAACAATGTTTACATAATAGGGGACTAGGAACCAGAATAACACAATTAAAAATATTTAACTTGGAAATTTGAAGGACAGGAATCAGAGAGCAGCCTGTATTCATTCTAGTTGTTAAATCTGCTGAGAAAGAATTAGGAAGAATCCTGCCCGAGCTGTGGAGTAAATTCCTAGTCCTTTTATCTTCAGGCTCTGGTTTTGCTTTTGGGGAGTAACTTTCTTATCCATTGTCCTTCAAATAAATTAACTTTGCCTTTCGGACTTTTTTTTTTTTTTTTTTAAATTTTGTGGCCATATTTGAAATGAGTGTTTGAGAGAATGCTTTTAAGACCTGAAAAATCGTGTATCCCTGTTACCTTTCTCTTATGGCCCTGATAAAATGACAGAGACTGGATTTACCTTTCTGTACTAAACGCTAAGAAGTCCCTGGGTGGTGGATCATCAAAAAGAAAAAAAAAAAAGCCTGTTGCCATCGAGTCAACTCTGACTCATTGTGACCCTATAGGATAGAGTAGAATTGTCCCATAGGGTTTCCGAAGATCAACTGGTGGGTCTGAACTGCCGACCTTTTGGTTAGCAGCTGTAGCTCTTAATGACCGTGTGACCAGGGCTCTGAAAGAAGATGTACAGATGGCAAATAAGCATATGAAAAGATACACAATATGATAACATGAGGGAATTTCAAGTCAAAACGACAAGGAGATACCACTACTCACCTATTACCAAAAAAAACAAACCCAGTGCCGTCGAGTCGATTCCGACTCATAGCGACCCTACAGGACAGAGTAGAACTGCCCCATAGAGTTTCCAAGGAGTGCCTGGTAGATTCAAACTGCCGACCCTTTGGTTAGCAGCCGTTGCACTTAACCACTATGCTACCAGGGTTTCCACTCACCTATTAGAATGGTTAAACTCCAGAATACTGATGGCATCAAATGATTGCAAGTATGTGCAACAACAGGAACTTTCTATCATTGCTGATGAGAATGTGAAATGGTACATCCACTTTAGAAGTTTCTAGCAAAGCTAAATATAGGTTTGTCATGAAGTCCAGCAATGGTACATCTAGGTATTTATCAAAATGACAAAAAACCTGCTCATGAACATGTATAGCAGCTTTATTCACAAATGCCAAACACTGGAAGCAATTGAGATGTCCTTCAATGCATGAATGAATAAGTAAACTGTGGTACATCTATACACTGGAGTATTATTCAGCTATAAAAATAAATGAGCTATCAAGCTACAAGAAGACATGACAGAACCTCAAATGTGCACGGCCAAGTGAAAGAAGCCAGTCTGAAAAAACTCCACGCTGCATGATTCCAACTACATGACATGGAAAAGGCAGAATTACAGAGACAGTGAAAGATCAGTTCTTTCTAGGTGCCGGAGGAAGGAGGCAAGAGTGACTGAATATGACAGGGCATTTTAAGGGCTGTGAAACTGCTCTACATGATACTATGATAGTGAATACATGACTTTATGCTTTTGTCAAAGCCTATTGCACTTTATAAGACAAAGAGTGAACCCTAATGTGAACTATGGTCTTGAGTTGACAACACTGTATCAGTGTTGCCTCATCAGTTGTAACGAATGTACCACACTAACGAAAAGTGTTAATAAAAAGAGCAACTCTGTGCAGGGGAGAGACGGGCATATATGGGAGCTCTCCGTACTTTCTGCTCAATATTTTTGTAGACCTAAAACTTCTCTAAAAAATAAAATGTATTTTAAAAACTAGTGCAGAAAAAGGAGGGGGGAGTTTATGAGCCAGAGAGACTTGGGGCAGCCATGCCCGGGAAGGATGGAAGTGGTATGACAGATCTTCCGTAGCTCATGAGTAGGCTCCCCCTTAATATTCTTTGATAGCTGGTACTTCTTCCAGTCCTGCAAGAGCACTAAGCCACTGAGCTGAAAGCATGTGGAACGGGAGATCATCTGTGATCCTTGTGCCATTGACTTTATGTTGGTATTTGGGAAAAAAAAAAAAAAAATACATCTAGAATCAGACACCAACCCAAGAGGAAATATTAACTCTACAGTGGAGAAATCTGGCAAACACGTATGATGAAGGTTAGCATTATCAGTGATAATACCATGAGTACCATGTGGATACCATGTACCCCCTGACATGATGTGGCAAGAAGTATATTCACCCTTCCAAACCCCCATAATCCTAATCTAGAGAAAAATATCAGATATACACAAACTGGGGTGATTTTACAGGATACGTGGCCAGTAATCTTAAGAAATATCCAATTAATGAAAAAGAAGAATAAGAAACTGTCACAGGCCCCAAGAGACAAGGGAGACATGACAATTACATGCAATGTAGTATTCTGAACTGGACTGAAACAGAAAGAAGACATTAATGGAAAAGCTGGTGACATCTAAATAAACTCCAGAGATGATTAATAGTTATGTACCCAAGCAAGTTTCTTCTTTTTTACAAGTGTACCATGGTAATCTAAGAGGTCAGTAAAAGAAGAGCTGGTTAAGGAATATATAGAAATTCCATGCAGGATCTTTGTACTACTTTTCTGTAAATTTAAAATTATTATTTTTTTTATATAGTGCATTCCCTTACTATGCCACCAACAGTTTAATGTTGTCTCCAGAATGAGACTTAGGAAATATGCTCACAGCTTTAATTTAGTGGCACAGTGATTAAGAGCTATGGCATGCTATGGCTGCTAACCAAAATGCTGGCAGTTCAAATCCACCAGCTGAAACTTTGGAGCCCTGTGGAATAATTCTACTCTGTCCTATAGGGTCTCTATGAGTCGGAATCAACTCGACAGCGACAAGTTTGGCTTGGTTTTTTGGTTTATTCTTTACATGAAATAAGATGAAATAAAATTATAGGGCACTCAAATCAATGTATTATAAAGCAACCTTGCAAATTAGAAATCAAGTTTATTTGTTGTTCCACTTATGTTTTCTCCTCTACTTATATGCAGGAAAGTAAGGTCAAGGAAATCAAAATTCTATTTGATTCCTTGGCGGGGTGGTGGGGGGGATGCTTGATTTTGCTTCACCCAATTAGTAGAAAGATATGAATTAATTTAGAGGTTTCAGTCTAAGGCATTGATCTTGACTGTTCTATGGGACAAAGAAGGGGTTATGCATGCATGCAGTAGGAAGCCTACATCTATTTGTTTTGATTGAACATGTGCTCTCTTATGCTGAGATAACAACTTGTATAAAATACGGAAATAACTGTAGCAAAAGCAATTTAAAGCACGAGGAGATTGGCAAGCATCCACTGTTGCTGAGATATCAAAAAGATCAACGATAGAAAAGAATACATTGGAACTGATGGTGCAGAGATCATCAGTGGCTTTTCTGAGAACAGTTTCTATAAAATATTAGGTATCAAACACAGATTCCGAGCTGTTGGGAAGGAAATGAGTGATGAGGAAACAGAGCAGAAAGTGTTCAGCATATTTTGCTGCTCTGCACAAGGCGTTGCGATGAAATCTCAAAAAGAAAGCAGAGGAATTTGAACCAAGATAAGGCTATAGTTTATGCATTTAAATAATTTCTTCACTGTAAAATAGCAAGGTTAGAGGAAATAAAAATGAAATGATATAACCACAAGCAAGAAATATATTCCCATGGACCAGAAAATAAATAGAAACACTGTAGCAAACAGGGACTGAAGCAGTGTGCCTGCTGGGATCAAGGACTGAATATATGAGGAGAGGGTCTGGGTTTGAATTCTTGAGATAACAGGGCCCAGTAGCAGCTTAGGCATTACAGCAGATCAAGACTGGTGCACCTTGTGAAGGCGAGGCTTGTTAACAGGGGCAGAAAAAAATCTTAGTACTGCTGCGTAAGGTTTGCATAAAACTCCTAACCTAGGTGGTTTGAAGAAAATAAACACAAGTGACAAAGAGCATATGGACCAAGCTGGAACAAGCCATCTCCAATATCAGCAGGTACCTCAGAAGGGCAGTTGAAGACCACTGCAAACCCAAAACATGGGATCTGTGATCTTCAAGGGATGTTCCCTGGCAATCCCTTTGAAGATGAGCCTGTGAGTGAAAATGAAGAATTGAGGAAAAATATCGCCGAAATTGATAGCCAACATTCTAAAAAATGAGGACATAAATATACTCTATGCAAAAATAAGAATAATAGAACAATCCAAAAAACCAAAAACCAAGCCCCTTGCTGTTGAGCTGATTCTGACTCATAGAGACTGTATAGGAGAGAGTAAAACTGCCCCATAGGGTTTCCAAGGAGCGCCTGGCGGATTTGAACTGCCAAACTTTTGGTTAGCTGTCATAGCTCTTAACCACTGCACCACCAGGGTTTTAAAATAAATGTGTTAATTCCTCACATATATAAATGTGGAAACAAAATCAATTGCAATAACATAGGGGAGAGCAAAATTATATAAAAAAAATTATAAGCACACATAAATTATGAGTTCTCAACAGATACATATGTATATAACCCAGTACCCAGTGCCGTTGAGTCGATTCTGACTCGTTCTGTTATATATATAACAGAACAGATAAAGATAAAAAAAGAAAATTCAGAGACCTTGAAATTTGTAACTATAATCATGCAAAAAAATAGACTAGATATTCTGCCTGCTAGATAATACATGAAGTCAGAGTATGTAAACAGGAAGAAAACATGTAATTCTCAGATGATACTAGGAAATTCAGTCTGAATTAGCTCAAAGAATTTAATACGCAAGAAGCAGGAAAGAGAAGTTAAGAGAAGTGAAAACCTAATTAAGCAATTCCAGCATTAAAAAAATTGTTTAGGAGAAAAGAATAGGAAAACTACTAAGTAGAAATCTTGAATGTTTTCCAGAAATATAAAATAGAATTTTGCCACTAGCTGAATGTGCTTGGTGGTTATGGAAAAGTAAAAACATGAATGACGACAACAACAACAAAAATATATATTCCTACCATGCCTTTGGTGAACAGAACAGAGGGTGATGAGCAGATCTCATTTCGGTAGGAAGGAAGAGGATATAATGAGTTTGTTCCGAATGTTGAGGTTAGCATGCTGTGGGTAGCCAGGTTCCCACAAGTTCGTATAAATTGCCTCTACTTATTACCTCAAGCAAAATTGTGCAGGAGAGTGAACAATGGTCCTGGTTTTCTGGAACTGTCCTGATTTTAACACTGAATGTCCTGCATCTCAAAAGCCCCTCAAAAAAAAAAAGCAAACCCATTGCCTTTGAGTCAGTTCCAACTCATAGCGACCCTATAGGACAGAGTAAAACTGCCTCATTAGGTTTCCAAAGAGCACCTGGTAGATTTGAACCGACCTTTTGATAACAGCCAAACTCTTAACCACTATGCCACCAGAGTTTCCAATGCCCCTCAAGGATTCAGTAAATACCTGGTGGCAGAAATGAGCTGTCTGGAAGGACTTAACTTTTTGTGCAATTAGTTTATAAATGAGTTTGTATCCATGTTTTTCTGTTTCATAAATGAACTCTGTGTTCAAGATTGTTTCTATGGTCCATATATCTCTCATTGTTAGTTTTCTGTCTAAAAAAAAAAATCTGACTTGGCTATTCACTTACGCAGTTCACGGTAGAGGTCTTTCCACATATGTCTGCTTTATAATAAATACTAAACACTGAAAAACAACATGAAAGTAACTGAATAATTGAAATGTGAAATTTTATATTTCTTGATATTATCTCACATACACTAAAATCCAATTTTTAACTTTAGTGGAAACCTATGCAAATTTGATATTTTAATAACATTCATGTAAAGATTCATATGCAAAATAACATTATAAAATCAAATTTTGGAAGGCTTGATTCATTTTATTGTGAGAGAAACTGCTTAAAAAATAATTTTATACAAACTCTACCAATAACATTCTGATTACAGTCAGGGCTTTGAACCCCAGATGTATTGAATCAGAATCTCCAATCTAACAAGTTCCGTGTACGATTCTTATGTACAGTAAATTTTGAGCTGTACTAGTGGTTCTCGGATTTGGTCCCTAACCAGCAGCATCAGCATTGCCTGGGAACCTGCTGAAAATGCAAATCTAACTGGACAAATGGACACTGGGAACCCTAAGTGGAAAGGGGGAGCGTGCTGTCACCTTGTGGGGATTGCAACGAATGTCACAAAAAATGTGTACAAATTTTTAACTGAGAAATTAACTTGAGCTGTAAACTTTCACCTAAAGTACAAATTAAAAAAAAAAAAAAGCAAATTATTAGGGGTTCCAACCGGAATGAGCTGGTTCAAAGCCCTGACTACAGTATTCTGTATTATTTCATTAAGTTACATTCAATAGTACATCTACTTGGCTAGGCATTGCTACCATATAGTTAACTCACTATAAATACTTGTAAATAGTACAATTAAAATAATATATGAAAGTATTTTGTAAGCAAAACAATATTATGCACGAGAGTTATATTTTTCCCCTCTAAATGTGTACCATAAGTCTTGTTTTTCACTGAATCAAGCCTCGTTTTCCAAATATGTGAGAATTTACTGCATAAGCGTATGTTAATACTATTTGTGACTTGTCTCAATTACAACAATTTCATCTTGACAATTCAGCCTTTTCTCTAGCACTGTGTTTAGGTTTGCACAGTTATTATCTTCAATAATATTAAGTAATCCATTTTGGCATGATAGACAATATGTTTTTTTTTTACTGATTTTCCTTTAGCACTAAAAGGAAATCATGGTTTTGAACAAAAAAAAAAAAAAAAATTTTTTTTTTTTTTTAAATAAGATTACAGCACTGAACATAGTAAAAAGTAACCCTCCTTCTGGTCTCTCTTCTATTGCTCACAAGAAGATGGTAAATATTGTAATATGTATTATTAAGTTTCCCAACATAGGGAAGCTGTTGGCATTTAGATGCTGCTTCTTTCTGATCTCCTCTGTTTTTGGCTTTTGCTTATATATTTTTGTACCTGAAATATAAGAGGCTGCGTGTAGCACTCGAAAACCTTACATCGAAAATGGTTCCATAAAAATGTTCTGCAACAAGTGAATGGTCACACTGATTTACATCGACTTTAGATACTTCACAGTTATGAATTAATAAAGACAAAAAAAAAAAAACAACTGATCATTAGGTACTAAGAGGTTGTGTACCTGCGGTATTATCACATTTACCTCATCACAGGATCAGGTGGGCACACTAAAGCTTATTTTATGATGCCAATGACTCATTCGAAACTGGATTTGGGGAGATAAAGAAGAGGGAATTAAATTACATGACAAGGAGGCTCAGATTCCCTTGCCATCTACCTTAGTGGCACTGAGATTGCTCCCTTGACTCATGCCTGTAGCTTCATAATTGGTTCTTCGACAAGCGGAGAAGAGACATAGGCCTGATTCACAGGTAATCCATGTATTGTGCCACTAGTTGAAGAAGATCTTCTACTGAATTACAACCTATCACAAAGGGGTTTAATTAAACACAGTGATAAAGTAAACCTCATTGTTTGGTGGTAAAGGAGATCTGAGTTATGGGAATATTCTGGACTTTGGGTACTGGTAAGTGTCTGGATTGTTTGTCAGAGGTTTAAGAGGGATACAACCGGAAAATCTGAGGAAAGTTTACCTGGACTAGAGTAACCCAGATGAACCTATGAAACTAGGAACAATTTATCCATATTTTTTTTTTTTTTTTTGGTCACACATTAGTTCTCATGAGAAATTATCCACCACGGATGATTCTTTCCAAAACTGGATGCATGGAATGACTCATTCTGTGGGTGCTAGAGTCTCTCCAGGTCTATCCCAGAACTCATACAATATATCCATGGACAGCGTTAACCACTGGGAAAGGGATGCAATGTACGCATGGGCCAAAGAACAGCGACTCCCCTTCTCTGAGGTTGAGCTAACGACGGCAGCTGCTGCATATTCAACCTGACAGCAGCAGAGGCTAATGCTGAAACCTTGATACGACATTGTTCCTCCAGGACACCAGCCACCCAAATAGTGTGTGTTCGGTCACATCAAACCCCTTCCGTTTGGGGAGAAGCAGAGATTCAACCTTATTTTAATCAATATTTGGATTGACTTTGGATACCTTGGCTTATTTATACAAGGTGAGACCATGTGCCATGGTAATGTTCTACTTGAGCCAGGCTGCTAACTGTCCATAGGTTAGGTCTAGGGTGGTGTAGTCTCCTGCATGGCTGTTGTAAAGTAGCCTTTCTCTAGCATAAGGTAAGAATCAATGAAAAAACCAGTGCCCCTGGACATATGCTGTATGAAGTGCCATATTGTCTGCCAGCATGGTATGTGAAATAATTCCTTCAGTTTATAGCATTTTAAACAACACTGTTCTAGTCTTTTCTCGGAGCATCAGGGAACTTATATGAGGACATGCTTTTCCTGCCTTTCATGGAAAAATACCAATCTTGCTGTTATAAACTCAAACACATTGCCACTGAGTCAATTCTGACTCATAGGGACCCTATAGGACAGAGTAGAACTGCCCCATAGGGTTTCCAAGGAATGGCTGGTGGATTTGAACTGTTGGCCTTTTCATAGACAGCTGAACACTTAACCACTGCACCACCATGGCTCCGTCTTGCTGTTATGGTGAAAGTAAAATATGGTGGTTGGATGGCAAATTCTCAAAGATACTTTATACAGAGGAATCTATATCCCTCTATTTTCATCTGTAACAAATCCAAGGGAATAAAACCCAGCTGTAAATATAAATTGTATACCAAAACAAAATGCTCCTTTTTTTTCTTCAAATGTGCTAGGCATTTGGAGAAGAAAAATGATCCTTTCCAATGTTGAGACAGCAAAAAAAAAAAGTCATATTCATTAAAAGTTAATGATGTAGAATACAGATAATGAGAAATAGAAATGAAATTAATCAAGACATATTATCTTTTTGATGCATGGAAAAATTTAATGCATAATCAACATTACATGACAGTTCCAAGGGCCATTTTTATCCCAGTGCCTTTAAAATGCAAAACCCATTAAAGATTCATGATTCCCAAGCATGTGTTCTCTACAGTTAGAAACAATTATGTCATGTAGGTAAACTGCTTGCTAATAGAAACACTTGCTATTTTGCATCGTAATAAAGACAGCACCATTTTGCATATCATCATTCAAGCTCTCATTCTGTAAGCACTAAGTGAAGGCTAGCAACTTCATATGCACTTGGATAACCAAGAAAAGCACAGGAACAATCCTAAGAGACTTGCATCTCCTCTGAAGACAGCCACTCTACTCCATGTTAGATTAGTGAATACTCAAGGTCCGCAGAATTACAAAGATCATCTAACTCCATCTCCCAGTTTTACAGAAGAGAAAGTGATGCCTTTGGAGGTGAAAGGGGCTATTTATCGTCTCCTCCTGATGAGAATCAAAGTCCAACCCATATCTGAAGTTGGTTTGTGCTCTTTCTACATCACATTCAGTTTTGTTCTGAGGATAGAGAGTAGAATTTAAAGTTTGAAGTTACACTTTTGGTAGAATGCCTTTGTACATTTAAAATGCTCCCATTTATTGTCTAGATTACATAGAATATAAAGTTAGTGTGGGAAATACTGAAAACATGGCAAAAATTTTTGCCTAAGAGTATGAAACCTATTGCCATTAAGTTGATTCCGACTAATAGTGACCCAGTTGAATTGTTAATGTGTTAATGTGGGTCAGAAATTGACACTTTTATGAAAAAAAAAATGAGGTAAAGATAAAAAAAGAGAGATGAAAGTAATGAATAAATTAATTGATTGTTATTCAGTTATTTATTTGTAAATTCTTATTTGTAAAGGAAGATTAAAATACATATGTAATACTCAGTTTTAAATTATTAGAAAAGGGTAATATTACTATTTATTTCCAGTAAAATAATATAGAAGCATAAATGCAAAGGTACTATAATAACCTAAGTACCTATGCTTCTACCTGTCTTCTTACCCCTCAATTCCTCTTGCACCTGTCAGTCATAGTCACATTTCAGACTTAAACTAACCATTAAGAACTCAGCTGCTAACCAAAAAATCAGCAGTTCAAATCCACCAGTCATTCCTTGGAAACCCTATGGGGCAGTTCTACTTTGTCCTATAGGGTTGATCTGAGCTGGAATCAACTCCATACCGATAGGGTTTTTTTTTTTTTAACATCTTCAAAGGAGCCCTGGTGGTACAGTGGTTAAGAGCTTGGCTACTAATCAAAAGGTCAGCATTTCAATCCATCAGCCTCTCCTTGGAAATTCTATGGGGCAGTTTTACTGTGTCCTATAGGGTCAAAATGAGTTGAAATCGACTTGACAGCAATGGGTTCAGTTTGTTTGGTTTAATGTATTCAAAGTTGTAGTATAAGATCCAAAATCCTCCTCTTGGCACTTAAGCCTATTTCTTACCCAGCCCTTGTTTATCTCTTTGTCCTCCTCTTCCATTTCTCCTGGGCTCTCAGCTTATTCTTTTGATAGTAAACACTCACTTCTCCTGATTCACCATGTTTCTTTACCTCCTGCACATTTTCATGCAAGATTTTCCTTGCAGAAATGGGTATTTCACTGTGTTAGCCTAGAGGGTATGTTTTCAATGCTCACTATGTATTTCAACTCATTCTTCACCTATCAGTTTAACTTTCCCTATATTACAAGTAGAATCACCATTCTTTCCTCAACAGTGCAATAACTAATGGCTACATCAAATATTTGTCAGTTTTTCTACCATACCAATGCAGAAAATACCATCTTTATATTTGTTACCCCAGCACCTACAACCAAGTACCGTTCTTGGCATATGACTGTCATTATGGTAGATTATCATTTCCTCAGTTTCAGTTTCCTGGAAATAAACTCTGAGATGAAGAATTGCATGCAGAGGTTTATGAGAAGTGTTTGCAGGAGATGTACCTGCAAAGGAGTGAGGAAAGCAGGATTGAGCACAGGGAAAAGCTGATCCATATTGCTGTTATTGCGTCAGCTGCTCCTATGGGAGGTTCTGAAGCTATGGTGGCACTTCAAAATTGTCCTGAATTGAGGCATGGAAGGTTTCGTTTATATTCCTACATTAATCAGTCACTAACTATGGTTGGCCACCTCCCAAAGGGGGTATGGTCTTTTTTGTTTGTTTGTTTTGAGAGGTTCCTGCAGTTGTGGGATAAGGGAGTCAATGTAAGCTGTTAGCGGCCAACATTCTCAGCAGCTAAGGAGACATCGACTCTGAAAATGGGATCTTGGTAGAGCACATAGTATTCATAACGGTGCTTAATAAATGTCTGGTTAAATGAATAAAGTTCATGATGGTTGGGGGGAATGAGTAGTGCAGAGAAAATAACTCTGAAAGGCTTGGTTTCCCCATTTTGCTCCAAGGTGCCAGTTCACTCTGATTGACCTCATTTTCATCATTTGTATTGCTAAGGTTATATGACTTAACGTCTTTTGTTCTGTGGTTTCTCACTTTTCTCCTTGGGGGGAAGAAAAGAAAAAAGAGTCTTCTAGTGTTGCATAGATCAATAGAATTTTCCAAGCACAGAATTTTGTAAACTTGATTTTTAAACCTGCGGTGCAAATATAATGCAGCTATATGGTACCAAAAAAAAAAATAATAATTTTTTTTTTGTATGGTACAGCAGCTATTTCACTCCCAATTTCTTAGCCATTATTCACGTTGATTTGTTTAAGCTGGAATTATTCGCACTGCCATCACCACTACTACTGCTATTAACAGTAATAACAGAGAAAAATGAAGACAGCAAAAGGAAGAGACAACAGACTAAAGTAAAACTGTGTACATTGTTTATAACACTCTACACTTGCCACAGTGCTTCCTTCAGATTTCCTCACAGTCCCTGGGGAAGGCCCAGAAACTGTCTTTTTCCCACTTTTGTTTTATGAGAAATCTGAGGCTCAGGAGAATTGAGTGACTTAAGCAGATTCTCAGGATATATAAGAATCATGGCAATAAGTTAGAACCTCTAAATTGCAATATAGTATTCATCATTTGAAGTCAGGTCTATCTCCTATAATCATAGTAAATGGAATTCTAAAATCGAAAATCCATCAGCAATTCTTGTTAAATCCAGATTTTAAACTTTTCATATACCTGTGCTTGTCCATCATAAGTCCATCTCATTTCTCAGTAAGAGCAGAGGTCTAATATCTGAGATTTATCTTTTTGCTCTGCCCAGAAGATGAAGAAGATTGGTTTTTGACATTTCAGGGGTGGGAGGACCTACCAAGTCAACTGAAACCAATGTGAAAATCTTAGTATCCAAGATCAGTGTACTTGCAACAGAAACAACATTAAACAAAAACAAAAATTACCCATGGTGTAAAAATTGTATGGGGTTGGTGTCTGACCCCCTCCAACCCCATAAGGAGGAAAGAGAACCAAGATCAACAGGGCAAGGCTAACTCCCATGAGGCAGAGGCCAGACAACCCTCTCTCTACCGTCTTTACCAATTCTGACACCAACCATCCCTTCCACGGCACTCTTTAACTTTCTGCTGGGTTCAATAACTCACTGCAATGGCCACACAGAACTCACAGACAATACTGATGATTATGGGATTTATTAGGGAAGTAACAGGTTACAATTTAAGTTCGGGGACACTCAAGGATACAATTCTTCCATCAGGGCAGACTCTTCCCAGCCGTGCTCACAGGCATGACTCCCCCTGACCCTAGGCCTCCACCCAAAGGTACACAGCTTTCTCTCTCCATGGGCTGGGAAACCCCGTGCACCATCTCCTGATGCCGGGTCTCTGCTGCCACGATTTCTTACTGTCTTCAGGGTTACAACTCACTCTCTGTTTTAGTCTCCTCATTCTAGGAGCTTCTCAGCAGAGGAATCCCAAGTCCAAAAGAAGCATTCTCCGCTCTTAGCTGTTCTCCCTTGGTGCTGGTGGTATCTTTTCTTTCCCGCCTCTAGGTTGTTCTTTCAAGCCCAGCAGGATAACAAAACTGACCAGTCCCTTTGGTGGGCCACAATTATTCTATCACACAGTCCTGCCTAATTGCCTGGGTGGGAGTTACAAGACCATAGCAAGAAAGGCCACACAGAAATAATCCCTTATGCTGAACGTGGATTTAAAACATGTAAGTTGCATTCTAAACAGCATTTGGATTAATGATATGCAAGCTGTTTAAACAGTATTTAATTTGATGTAACCCTGGGGTCCACTCAAAGGAGTGTTTTTACATCTGCATCTTATTTGCCTCTCAGTCATAGGCAATATTTTGAGATACATAGTTTGCCATTCAATTTCTTCTCTCATTTTCAGGCCTTTGATAGAAGTTTTGAGACTTTCCCTCCAATAGCATGCATCACAATTATGTGGAAAAATGTTGCCCACATTATATTAGAGTTTAACCCAAGACCACCGAACATGACAGTAGCATTTTGTTGTCTACTCTGGGCCTTTTGCCTTTCTATATAAACTTTAAATTAGTTTGCCAATATCCACAAAATAAATTGCTGGGATTTTAATTGAGATTGCGTTAAGTCTATAGATCAAGGAAAGGTCTGATATCTTAATTCTTCTTTCACATTTTCAAATGAAATGAAATTACTCAATTTAATAATTGTATTACCCATGTACATAAATAAACAACCCACACGTTATGAAATAAAGAAGGGGTGGGTTTATGAATAACTATTGAAACAAACATGGGGTCTATTTTTTTTCTTCTCTTACTCATATATAACTTACTGTTTTGTTGCTTAGTATAGGTCAGTGATGCATAAAATATATGGGGATAAATATCCTGTAATATCACATCTTTTCATATTTAATGGGAACTGGATAATAAGTATTCAAGGAGAACATTTTTAAGGGGATGTTTTCCAATTTAAGAAAGAAAACAAAAAAGGCCCTGCATGAGAAGTATATTCTTTACCTTTTGGAAACTTTAGGAACCTATGATCCTAAAGAAAAAATAATAAATTGTCTATCCTGTGCTACTATATAGCTATAGTATACATTTTCATTGGATATAGGAGTGTCCTGGAACTGGTGACTAAAACATGACTTAGAATTAGGATAGTTATTCAAGTTATCAAAAAAAAAAAAAAAAAGACAGCAAACAATTAAGAGACCATAAAGCATATGAATCAGGCTAGAATTTCTAGTAGACTGGTTTTACTAATAGATCCAGAAGTAAATGTAGGTCATATATTCTGGGCACTCAAGACTTTGCTGGTGAACCCAGAAGCTCTATTAGAGTTTTTGAAGCCCACGAAGACCCAGGATACTTTGGAAAGTTTCTGATAATGAAGAAAGGAGACTAAAACATCCTTCCATGAGATTTCATTGATACGTATACATGAGAATTGAGGGAAATGGCCAGAACAGGTTTAATTTCAGATTAGATATTGACTGCTCTGTCGATAATTTGGAGTCTTATATTTTTCTATCCTCTGCACTATTTCTCATTGGAATATATTTTTTTCCATTTGGCTCTACTACTTCTAAGACAGGGAACAGAGGGCCCCCCAAATCTGCAAACACAGTACAGGAAATGGGCTAGGGCACAGAAGCAAAGCCATTCCCCAGAACAATGGGGCAGGCTATCAGAAAAGAGCCCACAAACTTCTTTAACATTGTCTTACAGAAGCAGCTGGATAAAACCAGCCCCAGGAACATGCACAGAACATCCACCTGTGACCACTGTGTGACCTTCCACTGGGGCAGTGAGGGGCAGCAGCAGCAGCTGGGAATTGAACTTGGGGAGCGAGAGACTGCACAGGTGTGACACCCCATAATAAGTCCTGCTAAGAATCCCAGAGGCATCCGGGACAGGAGCCATCTTAGAAAGCTGCTGCATGTGCACTATAGTTAACATAGCCCCACCTATGCCTATGAATAAACATGAATCTTTCCCCTCCTAAGAACTTTTAAAAACTCAGGCAAGTCTTTTGTTCTCTGAGACAGGGGTATGCATTGCTTAGGCCCTCCTCATCTCCACTTGCAAGCCTCTTCAATAAAGCTTTGCTCGTGTGGAAAACTCTATGTGCCTTACCTGCTCATTCTTGACCAGTGAGAGGCAAGAACCTTATTCTCGTAACACTTCCAGAAATAGGGGTAAGAGACTTAAAAGCAGATAATGTAACAGGAAAACCTAAGAAATACCATGTTGTAGAATAATGCAAATAGTTCACAAACATTCACTGTGTGTGATATATTCATTAATCAATCATGAATATGCTTTATCTTTTATAAAAGCTTTTTATAATTCTGGTCTTTTCTAACTTTGGATGAGGAAGAATATAAACCAATTCCCTTCTAAGAAAGCGGTATTCCCTTTACATTAACCTAAACTTATTTGTATTTAGCTTTAAAATAGGTATGTGGGGGGGGTGTTAATTTTCATATTTAAAATGATGGTAAATTTAACTTATTTTCATCATTTGTATTCCTTTCAATATTATTGGGTTTGATCATCATATCTGACTTCAGTGAGAGAATGTGTACTTGTTTCTCCCTGCTCCTTCGCTAAGCACAGCTATAAAATGTGGAAATAACACAAGAAGCAACCAAAGGAGAACTTTCAAAGGTGATAAGAAGGAGGCAAATTTATTAGGGCCCCAGGAAGGGAGGAAAAATAAAGCAACAATCCTTTTACACACCCTCATTCAACAAAGGAGGTCAACCTAGACCTGCCATTTCCCATCCCCCAACCTAGTAATGGAGCCCTGGAGCAGTGATTAAGCTCTTGGCTGCTAACCAAAAGGTCAGCACTTCGAATCCATGGGGCATGTCTGCTGTGTCCTATAGGGTTACTATGAGTTGGAATCAACTCAGTGGTAATGGCTTTTTCTTTCTTTCTTTAACCTAGTAACAGAAGGCAATCCAAGTAGGCTCATTGTAACCTCAGGTCAAAAGAGAGTATTTCTGATAACATCAAGTGAGCCCAAGACCACCTGCAGAAGGATTCATTGTAGTCCTCCCAACTTTAAGTGACCAGAAAAAAGCACTCTCCATCCCTGCCAGGCCTGAGGCTTCTCTTTTCCATTACAGAGGTACCAAGGTGACCAGGAAACAGCAGCAAAAGGGCCTATCCACAATAAGCCACCCATCTGGGGAAGCCTTTGACCATGTGTGACTGAGAGCCTCTTCTGACCCTAGTAGAAATCAAGCTGGGCAGGCAGAATTGGCAAAGGGTCCCAGCCACAACAAGAAACACAGCCCAGAGACCTCTTTGAACCTGTGGCCTGAGACTCTCATTTCCTGTCTACTTCCTGACACTCAATATCTGCTAAAATAAAGGCTTTCAGTGAGACTACCAAACCTCCTAATATTATAGACCTCGATTAATTAAAAACGTATATGAAAATGTCTAGGGCAACCACTAAAAAAATGAAAAAGAAGAGTACACAGTTAATACAGGAGCTAGAATGAAATCTTAAGAATGCTCAATTAATTCACAGAAAGAAAAAAAAAAAGAACAAAAATTATAAGGGATGCTTGAAACAAGTCAATGAACCCAAATAAATTAAACCAAAAGCTTGTTCCTTGAAAATATCAATAAAATTGATAAACCTCTAGTCAGGCTCACCAAGTCCAATAAGGCTACTGTCCGTATAAGAGAAGAGAAATTTAGACACAGAGATATACAAGGAGAACGGCATATGATGAAGAAGGCACAGATTGGAATGATGCCTCCACTAGCCAAGGAATGACAAGGATTCCCGGCAACCATCAGAAAATAGGAAGAGTCAGGGAAGGAGTCTCCCCTATAGTCTTGCTTTCAGACATCTAGCCTCTAGAACTTTGAGGGAATACATTTCTGTTTGTTTTACTTGGTTATTGCAGCCCTAGGGAACGAATATTATAGGTATTGATATCTGTCATTACGATTTTTTTTTAAATGATAAAAACATTTAACGCCCAATGTAATTGTATTTCCCAGATTCATATCACTATATTTTACAAAAAAAAAAAAAAACTCTGTTAATTATGTGTAGTTACTAATAAGATATAGCAGGTCAGCCTAACACATTCAGTGATAATGAGTGAGAACATGATTCTAACTCTAATAAGGACTTGTGATCTATTTTAATACCTGTAAATTTCACACTTTTTTATTTACCTACAATCTGATTTTTTAAATATTATTTTATGAAACCATTTTCACAATTTGGAAATTGAAATTTGTCTTTTTAGAAATCTCACTTGTAAGTCTTCATTACAGAATTATCACATTTCTGTTTTAGGTGACTTTTTTAATACTTTACTGAAACATTACCTTTTATAAAATCAATCATGATAGATAAGTAAACCACAATTTATAGTTTAAAGCTGTTAAGAAATATGGGCCTTATGGCAATAACTAATTTTAAAAGAGTTAGATGGACTCTTAGAAGTGATTTTTGACATAATTTTGTAATATTAATGAATTCTAGATTTACAGTGTTAAAAAATATTCAGTTCAGTTATAGAAGCCAGTATGAATGCATTAACATAAAAGTTGGGTGTTGTTATAGATTGATTTGTGTCTGCTGCAAATGTGTGGTAACTTGTCTAGACCATGATTCCCAGGAATGTGTGTGATTGTCCACCATTTCGTCATCTGATGTGATTTTCTTATGTATCATAAACCCGACCTCTATGATGTTAATGAGGCAGAATTAGAGGCAGTTTTGTTAATGAGGAAGGACTCAATCTACAAGATTAGGTTGTATCTTGAGTCAATCTCCTTTGAGATATAAAAGAAAGAAGTGAGCAGAGAGATGGGGACCTCCTACAACAAAGAAAGTAGTGTCAGAAGCAGAGCGTGTCGTCTGGACCAGGGATCCTGTGCTGAGATGCTCCTAGACAAGGGGAAGATTGATGATAAGGGTCTTCCTTCAGAGCTGACAAAGACAGAAAGTCTTCCTCTGGAGCTGGTGCCCTGATTTCGGACTTCTAGCCTAGTAGACTGTGAGCAAATAAATGTCTGTTTGTTAAAGCCATCCACTTGTGGTATTTCTGTTACTGCAGCACTAGATACCGAAGACACATATCTACAGGAAAAAATAAATGAAGGAAAGAGAGAAAATGAAATGGAAGGAAGGAAGAAAGGGAGGGAGGGAGGGAGGGAGGGAGGAAAACAAAGTTTTAACTGAATCCAGGTTACAGAATTATACTGCTTAAGTTTTGCTGAATGGACCCCATACTTTAGGTTAGAGGTAAAGACAGAATTATTAGTGATAATTGAGACAACTTGAGTAGGCTACAGTGCTCAATTGTTTGGTAAAACACTAGTCTAGTTGCTGTTACAAAATAATTAAAAAAGCAAAAACACAAAACAGTTGCTATAGAGTCAATTAGAACTCATAGTGACCCTGGGTGAAGCAAACAGTTAAGCACTAGACTACTATTGTGAGTTGACAGTTTAAACCCACCCAGAGGTCCCTAGGAAGAAAGGGCTGGCAGTCTGCTTCTGCAAAGTCACAGTCTTGAAAACCCTATGGAGCAATGTTCTACTCTGCAACACATGGTGCCATGACATGTGATTGAATCAGGTAAAGCAGGTTACCTTCCGTAACGGGAATGGGCCTCAATCAATCAGTTAAAGGCAGTGAGAAAAATATAGGAGTTTTTCTTGGGTGTATTCTGCCTCTAGACTATAAATAGGCATTTTTCCAGAACTCTCCTTCTTCATTAGTCTCATCTCCTGACCTATTAATTTTGGAATACAAACTTGTAGGAGTTTCCAGCCTGCCACCTGACCTGCTGGTTCTGTTTCTTTAAAGAACCTTGACTAAGATAAAAATAAAAAAATATTCAGCAGATATGTATCAAGCCACTACTCTGTGCACTACATTATGGAAGCAACTTTTTCCAGCCTGAGCAAGATTGTGGGTTGTTGTATTTGCATTGATTTTCTGTTTTTCTTCCAAATATCTTAAACACAAGTTTTTTTTTTTTTAATTCACTAATCATCATAGCTAAAGCCTTGTTTACTCTGTCCATACATTTGCCAATCTTCTTTATTCACAAACAAAACAAATGCAAACCACTGCCTTCCTATATCATAGGACGCATCAAGTATTAATACATTCTGGTGTTTACAGACTACATAATGAAACACCTTCCATAAAAGAAAATTATACATCATACTCAATTTACATCAGGATCATTATCAAATTCTCTTAACACGAAGAACTTTCTAACAGATTTGTCCAACATGAAACATGACGTTTTGTCAAATTATGAGTTTCTGCTTTCATCTGGGTGTTCTTTATAATGAAAGAAAAGCTACCATATTTTGAAGGGTAAATATTCATAGAATAAAAATTTAACTAGAATGACACTAAATGGATTCCAACTCTAAGACCCGATGTTTCTATATTACTCTTATCCGGTCAAACACTAAAAGATACAGAACAATTATCAATATGTAAATTTTTTTCTTTAGCATGAGCTTTGAATGTTTTTTCCTAAAGTCTTTCCAAAAGTCTTTCCAAGGTTTCCCTATTATTCGATAGCATTTCTTAAGGAGATAGGTTCCATATACTCCTGTTCCTTGTACTTAAAAGGGGCTTCAGTATCCCTTCTTGGTATAACTCTGGTGAAAACAGAATAAGAATTATTCATATGTTTGAAACAACAGCTGAAATATTCCAAATAACTCCCTGTCCACTTGCGTTCTATCAAACCTACCCATCAGGAAATCAAAGACAAAGAAGTTCCAGCTATGTTTCTCATTCCTTTATTCTTAAATATTAAGAGGCCTGGAAGATTATCAGATATTTGAATGACTAGACCAGAATAAGAAAGAGGGCCTGAATAAATGACTTGCACAAAAGACTTTAAAGGAAATAGATAGTTGATGGAAGAAGAATATTCAAAACCTCACTTTAATACAGAGATGTGTGAAATGATTCCAAACATAAAGAATACCAAGGAGACTTGATAAAGGGAACCAAAGGTGACACATACTTGAAAATAAAATTGTCATTTTTTTTTTGAGTAGAAGAGATGGAAGTTAAAGCCACCTGGTTAATAGGGCGAGAGAGACAAAAAAAAAAATTCCAAAAAGTCAGTCACAAAGTATCAAGATGCAATGTTTAAAATCTGACTAATGGATGAATGAGAGTTCGAAAAAGAGGGAACAGGGAAAAATAAAAGAAGATATTTTCCAGGATATAATGGTTCTGGTAAGGAAGGACTAGGTTGTTCAAACTAACTCTTTCGTTACCACTGTCACAAACAGTTTGCCAGCCAGTTTTTACGCCTCTGGACCTCAAAGGTAAGCCGTTACTCTGGGTCTAATGCATTTTCATCAAGGTGGGTCACTTTTGAAATGCATGAAGCTCAGCAGACTGGAGTTGGAGCCTCATTGTTGTGTAGGCTGAGCATTCCATTAGGTGATGCTTCCTGGATGTGTGAGTTTTATAGACTTTTGCCCTTTTTTACCCATATTTCCGTGATATAAGGCTTGTAGGCATAATTATGGCTTTTCTGTGTGATAGCTAGGGAGCCCTGATGGGTTTGTTTTGGTTTTTCTGTGTCATATTTGGAAAACCAGAGGTTCCCCATGTAACCCAATGGAAAGGTGTCCACGATAAATTACTTATCTAGCTCTCATTGGTATATTATCATACCACACATTGGTGGTGCCAGAGTGCCACTCACCTCATTGGTGGCTTTTATTACCAGATCATATTCCTCAAAATCCATATGACCAACCAAAAATTTGAATGCAATCAATTAGCAAGCATGCATTCCAGTACTGAAAACACACGCCATAAAAAAAAAAAAAAAAAAAAAATTAAATTAAATTACAGAGAAAAGAATGTAGGAATGAAAGTTCCAACCATCCTTTTCAAGAAAGTGTACAAAGGAAGCACAAAAAGCATCTACTCCTAAGCACCAAACACCTAATAAGATCATGCTAAATCACTAGTTAAAGAAGAAGAGAGGCTCAGAATCCAAGAAGTAAATAGAAGTTGCTGCTGCCCAATACAATAGAGATAGTTGAGAAGTGAAGATCTGTGTTTGGAGAACTAAGAAACTGGATTGACAGGGATGAGAATCCTGGGGCCACCAAAGGTGAAGATGTTCAATTCTCTATGCTGAGACCCAAGAACCACTGTGTTCGTTTTGGATCTGAGAGAGGTCACTAAAAGGGAGAACTTTGGGTTGGGAGTTATACTGGCTTAACTACTGGGATTTAAATTTAGTACTCATCAAAGATAAAGATCTAGAGAAACAACCGCTGCTCAGGACAGAGACTCATATCAGTTGCCCTAGTAGACATCTCAGGATTCAGGATAACCTCACACATTGAGATGACTGGCAAAGGAAAAGAAAATGATCATTAAGAATAAAGAATAATTCTGAGGAAATATTTTAAAAATTTCCCAGCAAATAATCATGAAGAGAAAATCAATAAAAATCCAAAATCAAAGAGTAAATAAAACACTTAAACAAAAATAGACCTACAGATAAGACACATATTGAAATTTTCAGACACATTATAAAACAACAAAGATTAATATGCTCACAGGCGAAAAGGAATGAACTTAAAAATTCAATAAAGCACTGGACAATAATAAAAAGTGCCATTGTAAATTTGAAAAAAGACCAATTATAATTATACACAGAGGAATAATTAAAAAAAACTAAATGATATAGTTTAAGCAGGACAGACATGGTTGAAGAGAAAATTATTCAATAGGTGAGTAATTTAAAAAAAAAAACTATTCAGATTGAATTACAAAGGGAGGAAAAAGTTTTTAAAAAAATCTAAATGAAAGAATAGGAGACCTAGAGGACATAGTAAGATGGCCTATCTTACACTTGATTGGAATCCTAAACAGAAAAT
The DNA here is from genome assembly GCF_024166365.1 of Elephas maximus indicus. Lineage (NCBI taxonomy): Eukaryota > Metazoa > Chordata > Mammalia > Proboscidea > Elephantidae > Elephas > Elephas maximus. Next base: position 51,702,843 of record NC_064835.1, read on the forward strand.
GGAGAAAATGTGACAGAGTCAATATTTAAAGAACTACGGTTTAATCATTTTCCAGAACTAATGAAAGATATCAATTCACTCTTTTAAGAAGCCTAATAAAACTGATAAACAATAAATGAAATAAATCCTCCTAGACACACGGTCATGAAACTGCAGAATATAAAAGACAGAGAAAAATCTTAAAATAAAACAGAGCCAGGAAAAATTGTAGCTTTACCTCAAAGATGTGACACTAAATGGATTCCAACTTTTTTTTTCAGGATCAATACTGGAAACAAAAAGCAGTAAAAATATTTCAGTCTATAATTCAATATTCAGGAAATACTTTAAGTTTAGGAGAAATATATATATATATATTTAGGCACACATACTTGTGCAGCCACACACAAGAAGTTGCAGGAATTTGTCATCACTGATCTATGCTAAAAGAAAATTAAAGGCTATTTAACCAAAAGATAACAGAGGAAATACAGGTTTCTAGTTCTAAATGAACATTGTGTTGAATTCTAAATGAACAGTTATTATTTAAAGTAGCCATCACAAGACTATTTTACAGAGATTAAAATATTTAGCAATAAAATACATGATAGTAATAGCATGCATGTTTGGAAATGTTTTAAGGTCCATATATTTTCTAAGAAGAAGGTGAAGGTACCAGTAAAAAATAAATAAGAAAAGAAGTAAATAAATATATAGAGAGAAAATTATTTTTATTAACGACAGCAGACTAAGTGCTATTTGGGGGTTTGGGGTGAAAGTAGACTATATGCCTTTGGTGGCCCCAGGGTGGGAGTGGAGGAAGAACTTCAGTTACTTAAAATGATAAAGCATCATTTCTCTTTCACATCACTGATTAATGCTGGTTGGCAGGAATAACCATGTACCATATTGTAGCTCCACCGTCTCCTAAAACACTGAAGATCTCTATATTTAACTAGTGGATAAAGAAAATGCAAGCATGAAGTGTAGGAGGCTATTATGGGCCAAGGTGAATGTTGTGATGATCATTTCTGCTCACATTCCATTCTCCAGAACTTAGTGATATGACCTGTCCTAAAGGCAAGGGTCAAATAAGAATAATTAATAAAGCAGCTGTTTGTTTGCCCAGAAAGAAGAAAATGGGGGGTTTTGGTGATCCTGAAAAACCTCTACCTTAGGTTTTGAATTGAAAGTGTTCAGCGAGTAACCAGCAGGCTAATGGCACAGAACCATGTAAAACAAAACATTGTGGGATTTCAAATAAAAGAGAAGGATATGTGAGCAGAGGCATGTTGGAAAATGTTGGAATGTAGATGTATTTTATATAACAGGCATTCAGGCTAAACTAACAAAATTTGACACGTTTAAAATTTAAATAGATGTTTATAATATTTTAATCTCAGAGATAATCGACAGAATAACAGTTAACATGACCAGTTTATTAACAGTTAGCTATGAACAGTTACTAGCAAAAGGGGGAATAAAAGATGGTAGAAAATGGCAAGACTCATTTTTTTTTAACAATACTTTATCGCATTTTCAGTAAGAGTTTACACAGCAAATTAGGTTCCCATTTTTATTTAACAACTTCTGCACAAATTATTCAGTGACATTGATTACATTTTTTACACTGTGCCAACATTCTTATTAATTCTGTTCTGGTTGTCACATGAGTTCTTTTTTTTTTCTTCTAAAATTTACTTATTTTGTTGTTGTTGAGAATATACACAACAAAACATATATCAATTCAACACTTTCTACATGCACAATTTAGTGGCATAGATACATTCTTTGAGTTTTGCAACCACTTTCACCCTCCTTTTCTGTTTTTCCTCCTCATTAACATAAATTTACAGCCCCCTAAGGTCCCTATCTAATCTTTCATGTCAATTTGATCCCATATAAATAGTTCTTAAGAGAGCATAATGCTCCAATCACATTCTTTATGGCAAAAGTCAATAAATTTTTCCCATAAAGGGTCATAGGGTCTCTATAGCAACTACTCAACACTCAACTCTGCCTTGCCGTGTGAAAATGTCCCTAGGCAATGGGTAAACAAATAAATTTGGCTGCTTTCCATTAAAACTTTATTTGAAAAGTAGGTGGTTGTTGATCCTTGTTTTAGGGCAAGAAGACAACAGATGTATGAATAAATTAATCAAAATCTGTAGGAGCAACATTTAGAGTTATGAAAAAAAATTGATCTCCAGAACAACAACAGAGAAAAAATACGTGTTATTTCTGAAACCAAGACTGGGTGACTCCAGTGTATTATTTGATATTTTCCAATATTTCATAGGAATCTTTTCAACCAAAAAACATTGTGCTCCTTTAAATATATATATAAGTTTAGAGCACTAGTGTTGGAAAGAGTGTGATGTGAGAAAAATAGACAGATTTATAAAATGCATATAGTAGCAGAGTATTTAAGTAAAATGCTATAGAATTATACAGGGTACCAAACCCTCAACCTTAGATAATCAAAGCCCTGATTTCAAATATGTAGAACAGACACCAAAGACTTGTGCCCCGTGTCCTAAAGCCTGGAAGGAACTTGTCAGGGTAATGTAATAACTTTGGATTGTTAGGGCCGTGCTTCTCCCATGCTTCCATGCTTCCCGTTAAACCCTCTGCAGTCGAGTTGATTCCTACTCATAGCAACCCTGTAGGACAGAGTAGAACTGCCCCACAGAGCTTTCAAGGCTGTAAATCTTTACAGAATCAGACTGCCACATCTTTCTCCCAGTCTGCTTCCTTAAGGATTTACAACCTTGGAAACCACATGGGACAGTTCAACTCTCTTCTTACAGATTTGCTATGAGTCAGAATCAACTCAATGGCAATGGGGTTTTTTTTGTTGTTGTTGTTTTTTGGTACCAAGTTAATCTTTTTTGTTCTTAAATGGAAGATTTTGTTTATAATTAATGTACCATGAGAAACTTTGTCTCAAGATTACTTGCCTAAACTCAGAATTAACTTGGTGATTGAATGAATGATTGTAATCCTTTTTTTTATTGAATAGATGATTGTAATCTTTGTGTGTGTTAGATGGCTTGAAAGAACAATTGGTTTGAAATAAAAAAACACACGCAAATACAAATATATACTACATGAAGAAACAGATGAAGCTAGTGCTATGCTAAATGAGTAGGTTTAAAAAAAGCCCAGCTGTCTATCTAACGTGTAAGAGAGTACATGATTTCTTATTTTTACCTTCTATGTTGCCAATGACTTTTACAGATAACGTAGCATGATCATCCATCACCAAATCCAAATTATCTTTCTAAAACTTATAACAGGATGTCAATAAATGCCAGCCCTGGGAACCACTGAATAATCACAGAATACAACCGATTCTGGAGGAGATAATGACAGATTGTATTTTGAAATATTGGTAAGACTGGAAGACTCTGCAGTCTATCATTAACTTCAGATTTTTACCAATTGAGGTCATTTCTTCATGATTTCCTTCAATAAATTCACTCCAAAAATTGATTAATTTCCTATTCTATTTGGAGGCACAAGTACAGAATGGACTCAAATATGAAGACATCATTACTTTTTATACAAGGTAATGTTGAGCACAGACATGTGTCTACTAATAAAGTTAGGCAATAAATAACCTGGTCATTCAAGTTATAAACAGTGACATAGAAACTACAAAGATTTGTTCCAATTTTGTGGGTGGGGTTGGTTAAACAAAAGTCTTCATAAACAAACAAAAAAACCCAGAAAATATCAAATGTTGCAGAGGTTGTGGGGAGCTTGGAACTCTTATGCACTGCTGGTAGAAATATAAAATGGTATGACCACTATGGAAAAAGATATGGCATCTTTTTAAAAAGTTAGAAATAGAAATACCATACTATCCAGAAATCCCACTCCTAGGAATATATCCTAGAGAAATAAGAATCATAACATGAATGGACATATGCACGCCCATGTTCATTGCAGCATTATCACAATAGCAAAAAGATGAAAACAACATAAGCAGCTATCGAACATGAAGGAATAAACAAATTACAGCATATACAAACAATGAAATATTAGACAAAGATAAAGATGAAGTATGTATCCATAAAACATCTCACAACATGGATGAATCTGGAGGGTGTTATGCTGAGTGAAATAAATCAATCATGAAAGGACAAATATTGTACAAGATAACCATGATAAAAACTCAAGAAAAAGTTTAAACACAGGAAAAACAAAACACTTTGATGGTTACAAGGGAGGAGAGGTATGGGAAAAGGGAATCACTATCTAGCTAGTAGACAAATGTTAGCATTGGTGAAGAGAAAGAAAAAAAAATAAAGAGGACATTAGCACTACTCAACCAAGCAAAGGCATAGAAGTTTCCTAGACACATTCAAACACTTTGAGGGACCAAGCTACTGGAGCTGAGGACTGGAAACCATGGTCTAGGGCTCATCTACATCAAATGGCATAACACAGCTCATAAAGAAAATGTTCTACATTCTATTTTGGTGAGTAGTGTCTGGAGTCTTAAAAGGTTGCGAGTAGCCACCTAAGATGCATCTATTAGTTCCATTCCGTCCTGAGCAAAGAAGGATGAAGAAAAATAAAGATACAAGAAAAATTTTAGTCCAAAGGACTAATGGACCACATGAACTACAATCTCCACCAGCCTGATCCCAGAAGAACTAGGTGGTGCCTGTCTATCTCCACCAATTGCTCTGACAGGGATCACAATAAAGAGTCTCTGACAGAGTGGGAGAAAAATGTAGAACAAAATTCAAATTTGCAAAAAAAGATCAGACTTACTGGTCTGACAGTAACAGGAGAAACCCCCGAGATTATGACCCCCAGACATTCTGTTAACTCAGAGCTGAAGCCACTCCCAAAGTCCACCCTTCAGCTGAAGATTAAAAAAAAAAAAAAAAAAAAACGAACCTGTTGCCCTCAAGTTGATTCTGACTCATAGCGACCCTAAAGATTAGATAGACCTGTGAAACAAACAGTAACTCACGTGAGGAACATGCTTGTTAGTTCAAACAGGTATCTGAGACCAAATACAACACCTGCCCAAAGCAAAGATAAGAAGGCAGGAACGGACAGGAAAACTGGACAAATGAACATGGGGAACCCAGGGTGGAAAGAGAAATGGAGAGTGTGCTGACAAAATGCAGGGATTGTAACCTATGTCACAAAACAATTTATAAATACATTTTTGAATGAGAAACTAATTTGCTCTGTAAACTGTCATCTAAAGCACAATAAAAACAATTTTTTAAAAGTCTTCTTAAAGAGGGCTTTTTTTATCTTGGCCTTGACAAATAGACAAGTAGAGATATATCTAGAAAGACAAGTTATCCTTGGACCATAGAGTTTTTATGGACCATAACTCTGAGTCTTGTACATTTACATATCTCAACAAACTATTTCATCTTTTTAAAGAAATAATTTTTAGTTAACACTATGAAAATAATTTGTGGTGATACAAGCAACAATTGGAAAGCATCTTTACCTAACATATATTTAAAGCTAGCAGGAGATGTAAGTGCAGTTGTTTATTAGTTATAGTGTTATGTATATATACACGTACATATATATACACACTCTAAAATCATGTAATGACAGTATGATGAGTACAATTTTATTTCAGAACTGATGGAAATTTAAACAGGCGATAATTTTTTTCATTATTCATATCTAACTTTTGTTTTATTTCTACCTTGTTGTTGTTGTTAGGTGCTGTCGAGCTGGTTTTCAACTCATAGCGACACCAATCTTACGCATATGTGTATATCCATAAATATATACACACAGATGTCAACACATGCAACAATACAAACAAAGAAAAATTAAGCAAAATGCATTCATAGATCCACAATAATGTTCATTATCTAAAAAAAAAAAAAAACCCTTGACACTTTAACTTCAAAAACCAATCAAGAGATATTAGGGCACTCTTTGATTTTTATGAAGCATAGTTTTAAAACAATGGTTTTTACTTAATATGCCACCAAGTAAATAATTGGATATAATTTGATTCTTTTAGGTTAAATTGAAGTCTGGGTGTAGAGTATTGAAAATGGTAGTTAACTCCCTAGCAATTTACCAGAGTTGAATAGTCAGCAAAGATAGGTCTGCACAATTAACAATTATTCCATGATTCCTTGATGCCATGGTAATTTGGGAAACCATCTGCAAATGCAATAAATGACTCCTACCTCAAAACAGGAGGAAACGGAGATAGCAATCCTGACTTTACTCAAAAGGGATCGATTTTTATTTTTAAGTAACTTATCCATCCTATGTTTCAATTTGTTCTTCAGCAAAATGATGAGACAGGATTACAGAAGTTTTAAGATCTCTTTCAAAAAATCTATTTGGTAGATCAAATTCAGCACAAGAGAATTTCATAAAGATGTGTGAGAAAAGGAATGTGGTGTGGAAAGTAAATAGGTAGGAAGGAGACTTAGAAGCAGAGAGCTCTGTGGAATGGTTTCAGGCCCCAGTTAGGAGACAAGATCTGACCATGTAAGTAAGTTTCACATTTCTGGACAGGAGATATTTTTATCGTATGTCAAAGAAGATTAAAGTGGACATAGTTGTACTGGTCCCTGGAGAGTTTGTCAGCACCCTGAGCCAAGATGCTTGTTTCCAAAAAAACAGAGCACTACTGGAGATATCCTGGTTTTACCTGGTGCAGGGTAAATTCTCCAGTGGGTTTAGGTCCTTTGTAAGTAGGAGAAAAGAGAGTCAGTGCAATGGGTAGAGAAATAGTATTACAAACCCATGCTGTGAATTCTAGCTCTAATTTACCTTCTCCATTGAGTCTATGCTGTTGACCCCAGGTAAAATGCATTCCTCCGTTCCCTGTGAGATTCAAGGTCTCCAGTCCCAGCTGGGCCCACAATGTCACGCCATTTTTTCTGTTTCCCTTATGCAGTGCTATCTCCAATTCCCCAACTTATCTATTTTAAACTTTCACTCTCTTCAATCTCCAGGTTCCGCTACACCAAGGAGGGCAGATGAGAGTAAGTTGAGATGGGAGTAGAAGGAGAAAAAGTAAAGACTGTGACAACAGATTACAATAAAGAAAACAAGGAAAGGCAGGTGAAGAGGAAGTGGGGTTGGAAGAGTAAAGGTTGTTTTTTAAAAGTAGAGTTAATAACTAAGTTTAAATAAGTTATTGTTGAATAGGTTATTTTTTGCATACATAAGCTCAAATTCTATAGAATAAGGCGAAGATAGTAATATGGATAAAGGAAATGAAAATAGATCTATTCACTAGAGGTTTTCTTGAGATTGATTATAGAATCTCATGAAATAAATTTGCAAGCAAGCTGGAAGGATACATATTTGTTTTCATCAAGTATGAGGTTTTATTTCAGAAGAGGAAACATTTGATTAATGACAAAAATATGGAACTCTGAGAGTCAGAGACTAAAGGAAAGGGGATGATCTTATTTCAGATTAGGAAGGCAAGAAGTTGTGATGCCAATGTGTCAGTCAGGTAACACATGAGATATGAAAGTCACCCAGGATGGTAGCAAGAGTGGAGTAAGTAGACTGTGAGTCATGTACTGAAGCTTTCCTGAGTGAGCTACCTTTCCACAAGGTTGATAAAGGATAATTGTAGAGCCTATGAATATGCTTCAAAAGAGCAGCAGGATGTTACACCATTAAAGCATTTGGTAATCCAGACACGGTATTAGGTTGAGAGAAGGAAAATTATCTCTACTTCTAGCCCTGAGATTCATTGGTTGTGAAAGAATTAAGACAAACTTAAAAAACAGACAAAAGAGATTGTTGTATGTCCTTTCAGCGAGATGCTGGACATTGGCTAACAGGTCCACCTGGAGATTAATTTATTCCTTAGGGATATGTACTTTGTTTGAAAATGGATTAGGGTATTCTACAGCTCTCTAAGCCTAGCTATTAGCTCACAGAAAGTTGATAGCAATACAAATAATTCTTTTATGAAAGCCATGCCAATGAATTTTGTCCAATGGAAGTGCAAATTATTTCTGTCCCAAAGGAAGATAATCCCACAGGCAATCAGTATCGTATATATGTTGGCAATCTTATTCATGTACTCTTTTTTCAATGATGTAAATAAATCTCTCTAACTTTCTTTGAATCAGCCTTATCATCTTGTAATGAGTTAAACAAACTTTTGACATGTACTAACTTTATATTTGTATGAAAGGCAAAAGGTTTAATATTTTGAAATTTATGCTTTGAAAGACTAAACCTCCACTTGATAAATCCAAATAGAAAATAAGATACTTGTCCTAGAACCTGAAAAGTTTGTTCATCATAGTAGATTTCATCTACTCATTGTATATATCACTAATTACTTTATTTCCTTTCTGAGATAAAAGTACGATTTTGTGATTCTAATATTTATTATAGAATAAACATCAAAATGAATATTTTCATTTGGAAGCATAAAAGAGGTAGTTTAGAGCCACAATGATGCCTAATAATGTCACATAGAAAATGCTGTCATATTAGAATGAAAAGGAGTAGGAAGATATATTCTCATATGACAGGAAATTATAAATGTTGACTGTACAAATCACTACTGGCTTTTCTTTCCTCTCATTACCAATTGCTTTCAATTGTGAAACTTATGTATGTATGTCAGCTCAAAAGAAAAAGTATATTCATTTATTCACCTAACAAAACATAAGTAGTATCTAATATAGGCAAGTACTAAAAACTTTAAAAATATTAACTGAGTTATTTACAAGAATTGGTAGGCTATAATTATACATGCTGTGAAGATATTTGGATTTTAAAGGATAAAGGAAAAAAAAAAAAAGATTGCAAAGAAGATGGAAGAGAGGAAGGTTATGGCATTGTTTTTCAATTTGATCGTGCCTAGGAAGTCTTAAGGAAACCCTGGCGGCATAATGGTTAAGAGCTATGGCTGCTGACCAAAATATCAGCAGTTTGTATCCACCAGGCACCCCTTGAAAACCCTATGGGGCAGTTCTACTCTGTCACTATGAGTCCGAATCAACTGGACGGCAATGGGTTTGAATAGGTTAAACACAGTGGGGTCGAGTTGATTCCAACTCATAGTGACCCTATAGGACAGAGTAGAACTGCCCCATAGAGTTTCCAAGGAGCTCCTGGTGGATTTGAACTACCGACCCTTTGCTTAGCAGCCGTGGCACTTAACCACTATGCCACCAGGGTTTCAAATTAGAAAGTCTTAAGTGCAAAGAACAGCTAAATTCACAGAGTATCTAGCTATAAATATACAAGAAAATAAGAAAAATAGAACTTTTTTTTAAATGGAGCTTCATTTGAAAATTTTTGGATATAAATGACATGGATAACCGTGCTGTTTTCCATTTTGTAACCTCTATGGTTTTCATCATATGTATAGGCTTGAATTAGATTTTTTATCAAATTCATTTCAAAGTCTTATTAAAATTATCAGAGGTTATTTTTACATAATAGTAAGATAAGATAAGGAAGTTGCATAGCTAACAAAATCAAGGATACAAACATTTGTCTGATAATGAAAATTATTCAGAACTGAAAATTATGAGACCGATGGTCTAGTATAAGTTTGTCATACAGTTCTATGATAATATCCGAACTTCAGTTTCCTACTATTAGATCAGAGAAGTCCAGCCGATGAAAGCACTTTGTGATTGGCTGTGTGGTGGTTAAAGTTTTGTGTCAACTTGGCTGGGCCATGACTTTCAGTGGTTTGGCAGTTATGTAATGATGCAGTTTGGCAATTAAGTAGTGATGTAATTTGGCAATTATGTCTGTGATCAGCCAATTAGTTGTAAGGGGAATTTCCTCAGGAGTGTAGCTTGCATCCAATATATACGTGGACGTTCTGGCAAAGCTCTCTTACTTGCTCTGGATCCTGCATCTGGCTCATCACCATCTGACCTCCAGTTCTTGAGACTTGAGCCACCAGCCTGCCTTATTACCTGCTAATCTTGGAATCTGTCAGCCTCCACAGCTTGTGAGCCAGTGTCCTGCCATCTGACATGCTGATCTTGCGTTTGTCAGCCCCTGCAGCTATGTGAGTCAGAAGAAGCCTCCAGCCTGATGCCTGACCTGCAGACTTGGAACTTGCCAGCCTCTACAACCATGTGAGCCATTTCTTTGAGATAAATCTCTCCATATATATACACACTTCACTGGTTTTGCTTCTCTAGAGAACCCAGAGTAAGACAAGCTGCTAATTTAAAAGGTTACCAGTTTGAACCTACCCAGTGACTCCATGAAAGAAAGGCCTGGACATCTGCTTCTGTAAAGATTGCAGACAAGAAATTCTATAGAGCACAGTTCTACTCTCTCACAATGCAGTTGCCATGACTTAGGGACTAACTCGATGGCAGATACAAATGAACAACTATTAGATCAGATTAGCAGTTAGGGAATTTTATTTGGTGTAGTAATCACTCAACACAGCCTAACAATTTTGTGTTCTATTTTTTGCTGAGTTGATATCTATGTCCTCTTCTTATTTCTAATATCACTTTTGCCAATTTCCCTTCCACTCTTTTGCCAGAGCCAGCTAAACAAAGTGCAGACCTATCCTTTCAGGTAAACTCAACAACTTTATAGTTGGTGGCATTATACTTTTGTAAGACCCAACTTCAACAGAGCAGTGTTGAGCCTAAAAAATTAGTTGTGAAGATTCATTCATTCAATAAGTATCCATTGGTCGCCAACTGTGGGCCAGGCACAGTTCTTGGTGCTGTCTACTGTTATCTGTGTACAACACTGACTAAATCTCTGCCCTGAAGGAACTTACATTCTAGCAGGGGTAGAGGGAGAATGACAAAAATACATGATACAAAAATCAAAGTTAGTACTAAACTGTGAAACCATATATCTATACCTCATAGACTATGAGCTATGATCTAAGTGGTGTCTCACAGAATTCCGGTTGCCCCATAACCTTCAGATTGATGCAAACAAAAGTGACTGCTAAATCACTATATAGTGGAGCATGGGTCTCTTTTTTTGATATTCTGCCACAGACATCTCTCTGTTTGAAAACACAAGAATATTAGTCACATAAAAATCATACAGCAGAGAGTTCATGAATGAGTTCATGGATTTGACCCAGCTCTCTTACTTGGGAGTGGAAAGCCAATAAGTTCTGCTCTACTTTATGAGTCTCTTGCAGCTAATAGGCCTCTTTGGAGTAGGAATATGGTGAGCATTAGATTCATCCTGAGTGAGGGACTCTTGGCACACTACTCTATTGTCCTTACCCTACTTCACAGGTTTTTATGATGCTTATCAGCAGCTATGTTGGGATGTTATTCAAGGGCATTGGCAACGGAAGATGTGTCTTGTTAAGGCTAGTGTTGAAACACTCCTAAAAGATCTTTCAAAGGGCAATGCAACACTTCTGTTATGGCTTGAACTGTGTCCCCCAAAATATATGTCAACCTGGCTAGGTCATGATTCCCAGTATTGTACTACTGTTTACTGTTTTGTCATCTGATGTGATTTACCTGTGTGTTGTAAATCCAATTACTGTGATGTGTGAGATGGATTAGTGCCAGTTATACTGATGAGATCTACAAGATTAGATAGCGTCTTAAACCAATCTCTTTTGAGATTTAAAAGAGAGAAGTGAGCAGAGACATGGGGACCTCATACCACCAAGAAAGCAATGCCAGCAGCAGAGTGTGTCCTTTGGACCTGAGATTCCTCCGTTGAAATGCTCCCAAACCAAGGGAGCAGCGATGAGAAGGACCTTCCTCCAGAGCCGACAGAAAGGAAGCCTTCCCCTGAAGTTGGTGGCCTGAATTTGGACTTCTAACCCACTGAACTGTGAGAGATTGAGCTTCTTTTTGTTAAAGCCATCCACTTGTGGTATTTCTGCTATAGCAGCACTAGATGACTAAGACACCTTTCATGTCTCCTTAAATACTTCAACCTCCTTGTGACTTTATTGGCCTTTGCAAGCCTCCAGTTTCTTTTCTCTTCTCACCTTATTGCTGCCCACCCCTAGATCGTTAAAACATCCTCTTTTCGTGACGAATATAGAATCTAGCACTCTGGAACTTCATTACCCTACATACTAGCCACAAGCCACTTCTGGGTCCCCAGGCCTTGAAATGTGACTCGTCCAATAGAAATGTGCTATATTTGTAAAACGCCTATGATTTCATCGACTTAGTGCAAAATAATGTAAAACTTCTCATTTATCACACTCATATTGATTACATGTTGAAATGATAATATTTTGGCTGTATCAGTTTAAATAAAATATTATCTCAATTAATTTTATATTTCTATTTTTTAATGTGGCTGCTAGAAATTTCAAAATTACACATGTGGCTCATCTCTGTGGCTCACACTGCTATTGGACAATGCTGGTTTAGAAGCTAGCAATCTGGAACTTCTTGGATTTCATGCTGCCTTCCATTTTTTTTTCCTGCCCTCAATTCCAAAGGATAATTACTAAATCTGTTCATTTAATCCTGTATTTCATTCCGTCAATAATCAACTCTCTTTTCATTTTTCCTCTCATTGTAATGACGCAATTAATGCCCACCCCCCCACCACCATTAGACTGTGAGTTTCCTTGAGCAAAAAGATTAGAACCGAATCCATGAGCATATCCCCAGAGTCTATCAAGTGTCCATGCAAAGAATCTCAACTTACAGTTGTTAAACAAATGAATTAATAATTCATATAAACAGACAAGAAAAAATCAATTAAATATGATGTTCAGTAATATTTTTAGTTAAAAAATGAACATATTGGGCAAAGGAAATGTTGCAATATAGTTGATATCATCTTTGTTTCCCCATCATTAAATTCAGTCTAAATAACTTCTGAATAGATATAGACACAATTTACTTTGGGGCTAAACCAACATCTATTATAGTCAATTCAATATATTGTTTTATATTTTAGAGAAACAACTTACATCAAAGTGACAAATCTAATTTCACTAAATTTTGAGCTTGCTGTTACAAAATAAATTTTTGCTCCTTTGCTTTATCCTTATGAGATGATATAACTAAATCAAAATGACAATTAAATCTAGAACTAGAATTAGAAAATAGACTTAGGTAGAGTGGCGTGATGGATCACTTTTATATGGCCTTTGTTGCCACGGTCTTATAAGTCCAACCAAATGATTAGGTGGGACAATGTAAATAAGGTACATGTGACACACCAAGGAAATTGGACATGTTGCTAGTAATGCAAATAAGGTATAAGGTACCCTTGTGGGGGGCTGGGTCATGCAAATAAGGCATATGAAACCCTAACAAGGGAATTGGTCAGTTTTGCCATCCTGCTAAGCTTAAAATGAGCCATCCCAGAAATGGAAAGGGAGGACCTCACCACCACGAAGAAGAAGAGACAGAAGTGGAACACACCTTTTAGACTTAGTGTCCCTGTGCTGAGCACCTCCTAGATGCAGGAGACAGAGAGAGAGCTGTAGCCAGAAATAGCACAAGACGGCAAGGAACAGTGGTGGAGAAACAGCAGCAGTGGAACCAGGAGATTGGTGGTTATAGTATGTGTGCTGTCTCACAGAATGAGAGAGCTGAGCACCTTTGGGTAGGAGGCTTGCTGGTGGAGTGGGGTTCCCCTGGGCACTTACTGGCAGAGCTTAAGGGCTTTGTAACACTTACCTGAGAAGGGCAGAGGCAGGGCCAAGGGCCTAAGCAGCTGAGGGTCAGAGAGAGGCTTGCCTGTGGGCATGGCTGAGAAGAGGCTGTACTGGTTGAAGAAGAGTCTCCTGAGCCATTCCTGTTATTGAATATACTTTTTACTTCCCTAATAAACCCCATAGGAAAGGTGTGCATCAGGGTTGTATTCTTTCACCATACCTATTCAACCTCAACCTGTATACTGAGCAAATAATATGAGAAGCTGGACTATATGAAGAAGAACAGGGCATCAGGATTGGAGAAAGACTCATTAACAACCTGCATTATGCAGATGACACGACCTTGCTTACTGAAAGTGAAGAGGACTTGAAGCACTTACTAATGAAGATCAAAGACTACAGCCTTCAGCATGGATTACACCTCAATATAAAGAAAACAAAAATCCTCACAACTGGACCAATGAGCAACATCATGAAAAACGGAGAAAAGATTGAAGTTGTCAAGGATTTCATTTTACTTGGATCCACAATCAAGAGCCATGGAAGCAGCAGTCAAGAAATCAAAAGACACATTGCAGTGGGTAAATCTGCTGCAAAGGACCTCTTTAAAGTGTTGAAGAGCAAAGATGTCACCTTGAAGACTAAGATGCACCTGACCCAAGCCATGGTATTTTCAATCACATCATATGCATGTGAAAGCTGGACAATGAATAAGGAAGACCGAAGAAGAATTGATGCCTTTGAATTATGGCGTTGGCGAAGAATATCGAGTATACCATGGACTGCCAAAAGAACGAACGAATCTGTCTTGAAAGAAGTACAACCAGAATGCTCCTTAGAAGCAAGGATGGTGAGACTGCATCTTACATACTTTAGAAATGTTGTCAGGAGGGATCAGTCCCTGGAGAAGGACATCATGCTTGGCAGAGTACAGGGTCAGCGGAAAAGAGGAACACCCTCAACGAGGTGGATTGACACAGTGGCTGCAACAGTGAGCTTAAGCATAACAACGATTGTAAGGATGGCTCCGGACTGGGCAGTGTTTCGTTCTGTTGTGCATAGGGTCGCTATGAGTTGGAACCGACTTGACGACACCTAACAACAACAATAAACCCCATATCTGTGAGTATGGCCTGTCAGTTCTGTTTGGCCTGTGCAACACATTATAGAACCCAGCAAAGAAGTAGTAGGTGCCGTGGGAGGGACAGCTGATGTCAAAATTGGTAAAAAAAAAAAAAAGGCAGAGGAAGGAAATATGTCCAATCTCAGTTTCATAAGAATCAGTCTTGGGCTGATACTAATGGTGATTTTCTCTCTGCCTCATGAAGTTAGAGGAGGCCAGACACCACATCATGCCATTTGTACAGGTAGTTCCCTCTGATTTTTATTTCCTAAATTTTAAGATTAAAAAATAAAACTACGGTCTAGAGAAGACCAAAGTGTATTTTATTGCCCAAGAGATATTCTGTGTCAAGGAGAGAGCTTGATCTGACAACGCTGTATTTGAATTCTTTATATACTCTGATGCACTACCTATTTTTCCTGCCCCACAGCATTGCATATCAAAGGCAACATAAACCAATATGGTATGTAGTGTAGTGGAATAAATACGAAACTGAGTATCTGAAGAACAGGATTTTAGTTCTATTCCAGAAAGTAATTGCTTTGAGACTTAACTTCTAGAAATATGTAGAAATGGAAAGATCGATCTACATAACCTCTAAGGTACCTCCCTACACAAAAATTCAAAAGCAGAAACATATCTGCCTGGAATTTATAAGTATTCATTTTTAGGCTGGTGGAAGAAAGCGTATTTCAACCTGAAATCCTGTAATAAAGTTGAATAAGAAAGGGTAGGAAGAGTTCAGTTGCAGTAAAAGGATGAAAACAAATCTTAGAAACTATTCCTTTTGTGTCATACAATTATCATGAAAGGACATGCAAGTCATTAGGACAAAATATACTTAATGAAGTCTGTGATGACTCAGTTGAGTCTCATATTTGAAATCTGAGGTTGCCTGGGCTTAAACGATTTGAGATGTTAAGACTGTGTACAAAGTTAGAGCATGTCCATTAATTGTAAAGATTATAAATTATAAGACACATCTGTCACCCATATTCTACATATTAATATTTACATTTTCTGTCACTTTCCCTCAAATGTCCACAAAGCTCCAGAGAGATGAAAAGAAGGGTATGGCTTTAGTGTTCTCTCTTTAGAAAATGGCTAAGTGCTCAGCAATTTGCAAGAACTAGGGGAATTTAAGGCACAGCATAGGCACAAGAATGAAACAAACTTCAATGAAGCTCATTGTGTCCCTGACCCTCGTCACTTTCCTAGAGAAACAAGTTTTAAAACGGACAGTACTCTTCACCAAGAACAATAATTATTTCAGTTAGAAGTATTCATCATTATAAAATCCATCTTTCCCTAATTTCAGTATTAAGAGAATAATTTGCATTTCATTTACTTACAAAACCAAATGTCATATACTTTACTTATTTATCATCCATCCACTTTTTTTTTTTTTTTTTTTACCACAACTAGAATGTGAAGCTCCTGAGGGTAAAGCCTTTATTAGCTTATTTTTTCTTATCTCTCTAGTCTCAGGCCTAAGAACAGTTTCTGGCAGAAACTAAGTTCTCCACAAGTATTCATTGAATGAATGAATGCGATTTGACCTGAGATGCGATAAATAGTCACGCTGGTGACATTAAACCAGGAATCTGGCGTGTGAGCTTTCCTTTGTAGGACAGGACATAGTTATAACATCATTTTCGTGAATTTATTTATCATTCAACAAATGTTTCTTGACCATCTTTCATGTACAAGGCAAAGGAGATAAGAATTGGTAAATCACCTGTCTCTTCAAACGTAACAAGAAGAGGTTGAACTAGGTGGCATGTAAGATTTCTTCCCCAGATAACACTGTGTTATAGTAATCTGTTCTCTACAGGACAGAGTAAAACCGTCCCACAGCATTTCCAAGGAGCGAATGATGGATTCAAACTGCTGACCTTTTGTTTAGCAGTCATGCTTCTTAACCACTGCTCCGCTAGGGCTCCAATCTCTTCCCTAGATTACCCAAACGTTTGTGTCCATAAGCCCGATAACTATGACAACGAATATATGATTTCCCTTGTAGCTAATCCAACATTTTGATCTCCTTGGCAACTATAAATGCTAACTATATTTTGAAATTCCGAGCTTCGCTTTAGTTAGAGAATTAAGTACTAGAGATAATATACGATATCCATCGCACATGCTTGATTCATGGAGATTGTATACAGAATTCATGTGCTCGATCTTAAGATTTGCTAAGATAACATGCCAGGGGCAAAGCAAGGGACGTCCGGATTCCTATGAGGCTTACCTTTACGAACTGACCTACACACACACACACACATACACACACAAATATACATTAGTCATTGTTGTTAGGTGCTCACGAGTCGGTTCAGGCTGATAGCAACCGTATGTATAACAGAACAAAATGTTACCTGGGTCCTGCACCATTCTCACAATAATAGGTTTTGAATCCATTGTTACAACCACTGTGTCAATCCAACTCATTGAAGGCTTTCCTCTTTTTCATTGACTCTCTACTCTACCAAGCATGATGCCCTTCTCCAGATATTGGTCCCTCCTAATAACGTGTCTGAAGTACATGAGACAAAGTCTCATCATCCTTGCTTCTAAGGAACGTTCTTCCAAGACGGATTTGTTTGTTCTTCTGGCCATCCATGGTATATTCAATAATTTTTGCCAACACCACAATCCAAATGTGTCAGTTCTGTTTTGGTCTTCCTTTTTTAATGGTTCATCTTTCACAGGCATATGAGGAGATTGAAAATACATGGCTTAGATCAGGTGCACTTTAGTTATCAATGTGATATCTTTGCTTTTTTTTTTTTCTTTTAACACTTTAAAGAGGTCTTTTGCAGCAGGTTTTCCCAAAGCAATATGTCATTTGATTTCCTGACTATTGTTTCTATGGGTGTTCAATGTTGATTCAAATAAAATGAAATTCTTGACAAATTCAGTATTTTCTGTTTCTCATGTTATTGGCCCAGTTTTGAGGATTTTTATTTTCTTTACACTGAAGTGTAATCCCTACTGAAGGATGCCGTGTTTGATCTTCATCAGTAAGTGCTTCCAGTCCTCTTTACTTTCAGCAAAAAAGGATGTGTTATCTGCATATCACAGATTAATAATGAGTCTTCCTCCATTGTATGTATCTATGTATCATTGTATGTATCTATGTATCATTGTATCTCCTTGTCTGTTTTACTCGTCTGATATCAGTATGTCTTATAACACAAAGAATCTCACAAAGTTCAGAATAGTATTCATGAAAAAAGAATCCTATAAAAACATGAAACATGGCTCATGGATTTCCTCAAGTGAAAATTACAAATGAAGCAGCAAAAAATATATATTTTGTGCATATTGATGTTTAGAAAACTCAGGCTTATAAAGATATTTATTCCTATTAACCCAGCGACTCAGTGGTAGATTTAGAATTCAGATGGACGTCTCCTTGTCTTTTCATGTCTGAGCTGGCACCCTTTCTTGCTGTTATGCTCTCTCAATCTATCACTCTTTCTTATGTTTTCTGTGCTGGAGTGTCTGCCATATAGGAAGCGGTAGGATTTTCAGGTTATAGAAAATTACAAAACTTTTTCTTGACAGATTTCAGAATCAGCTGACCAATAGATGAAGAAGCAGAGGGAAAGGTAATATACTAGCAGTTTTATTACTAATAAGTGGTCTATTGTGATGCTCGAGATAGCAAGGTTTTTCCTTTTAGGTTTTGCTCCTCTGAGTGTCATCCTGGGACCAATGATGCACAGTGCAGACTTCACCCCAGGAGTCTTGCAATTGATTAAGAAAGTCTAGTAAAGTAAAGTAGCTTCTAGTTAATTTTATTCTGTCCTCAAAGCTCAAAATTTACTCCTTGTTCTATTCCTCACCATGAATTATGCCACTCCATGCCATTCAATAGAATTTTCCAGTGATTCACAAATAGAATAAAAAATGGTACTAATAATAAGTGCACAATTGAGAAGGCTCAATTGTGAATATAAACCACATTTATTTTCACATTATTATAGAGAAATTGAAAGTCAAATATAAAATTGTCTCAAAAATTAAAGTTCAAAAAATTAAAATTCAAATAAATTGAATTCCAAAGTTGAGCCTTTTCTAGTTGTCATTCTTTGTCTCAGCGAGAGAAGCCTCATTCTAATGCCTGTGTGGATTTGGCGTTTCATTAGGAGCTTTCGCCAGTATGCTTTTCCACCAAATGGTGTGCTTCTTGTAGATCTTCAACCATCTTGTAGATCTTCCTTTCAGGAAAGTTCCTTGACATCCTAATATTTTATTCTGCTTCTTAAGTTCATTTCTTTCCTTTTTATGCAAGTGTGTTTTGCCTGTTTCCAAGAATTGAGCCATTCTTTTCTATCCCTTTATTTGCCAAATCAGATATTATTTTTGTTCTCTAACAAATCCCTCTGTGTTTTGTTTTAGGGGTTTCCCAGAGTATGACTTATGAAATTAATAAAATCTGGGTCCACCAATATCAATCAGTGTTTCAAAAAAAAAAAAAAAATCTCATTCACTTCCACTTGCTTGAGTTAAGTAATCCCACTCAAGAAAATTCTCCCATCAGGCCAGCAGCTAAAACAGGTCTGGACTCAGTCTGTGATATTCTTACCTCATCTTGCTTTAGACAGTGATTTCTTGCTCATATTCTTTCAAGTTATGGGAAACGCATGGTATTTAAATTGTATTTGTTTAAATCTGAGTCAATAACCCTTTGAGTGCTTTCTAAGATATTTCTGGTTTTCCTTCAAATGTGTTTAAATTATCTAAACACCACGAGGTGTTTATGAAAACTTAAAAGTCAAAATATCAGATCATGCTGCAAATTAAACTTCGAAAGTTGAAGAATTGATTTCCAGTTGTTTTTAGTATAGAATCCTATGTGTAGCATTAACATCGCCATGTCCTTTGGTATATTTGTGGGTCAAGCATATGGTAAACTGTAAGGTCTTCCTCCCTTGTGGAGCTCTTGACTGGGGAGAGAAGTGAGCTAAGTGTTTAAGTATCCTGCATATTTGGAATCAAAGCTATATATTTACTATATAACTCAGTCAACTGAAATTTTCTTCATATATGCAATGTGTGCCTACTGGAAAAATTAATGAGATTCTCCTCTACAGGTAGAATTAAACATACCTTTCTTTGTCGGTTCTGATAGAACACACATCTGTCAGAAAAGAGTATATACATAAGTTACCACATTTGTTTATGTTTATGGCTTTTTTTCTAGCATCTTTGCTGTTGGTGGTAAGAATATCTAAAGGTATTAGGTGGATTCTTACTAACCTACTTCTATAAATAGCAAATAATCCAATATACATGTTGAGTAGATAATTATTATACAGGAGACAGGATTTTTATTTTGCTTTTGATTAAAAGAAAATATAGACATTGTGGCAGGTTATCTTTTACATAAAAACAAACCTGTTTGTATCCTACTGTTAACACTCACCTTCTTGTGCCCCTTGCAGTTGGTACCTGGACAAAAGGAATAGACTCCTGGTTTTCCCATTTTAATGGCACATTTCCTGATGACAGCAGTAGCCTGTAAGGGATTTAAAACGCAGATAGAAACTCACAGTCTTAAGGGCTTGAATAAGCAGAAAAAAATGCGTGGGGATAGCACAGAAGCTAAAATTGCAGATGCCTACCACGTACAGACTCAATTCCAGAAACTATCCTGGCCAAAGCTGGCAGAACGTCCACAGCTTCAGGCAGACCAGCCAGTGGGGCTGGAAGCAGTTTTCTTGGCAACGGACTCTGAATCAGTAGCTCCAAGAATGAGCTTGCATGTGTTTTTCCAAACTTGTCTCCAAAGGGGCAGAATTTTCTCCTGATTGCTCTGGTCCCTGGCCATATTTCTTTGTTTGAAAGACTGTACTCCGGAAAGACAATAATCCAATGTGCCTAAATTTTATGCTTGCTTCTGTGATTTCCTCTGGCTACTGCGCCTCATAGCTTTTGGCTTCCTGCTGGATCAAAGCCTTGAGTCCAAGACCCAGACTTTGTAGTTGGATTAATCCAAAAAGCCACCTGATAATCTACTCTTGAGCCCTTCCTTTTCTACTGGCCAGGGTTGCTGATAACCAGAATGCCTATTTTGAGATCTTTTTGTTTTGTTTTGTTTTCTTAATTAATTCACTCTGTTTTTTTTTTATATAAAAACCACTATGTGGTGGCCATAGCTGGAGCCTTGGTCCTCTGCATGGAGAATCTGATGTAGGTCTTTACAAGATGTTCAGTGAATCTCTGGTAGGAAGACTTGGTGAACACGATCTCTTCCCAGATGTCAGTGGTGAGATAGATGTTGATCTTGGAAATGGCATCAAACGTGACCTTGGCAAAGTTACCCAGGGTAGCAGTGTAGCCCCTGGCAAAGGTACAGCAGTTATCAATACCAGGCAGCAGCAGTAGCTTCTTGGGCATGGGTGCTGAGATCCAGGGACTCTGGTGACAAGGATGAGGCACACCAGCACAGAGCTGCAGAGGTTGATGATATCTTTTTATTTAGAGAGAAACCAGTAACTCACCCTGTTTCTCTAAGTTGATGAAGAAAAGTAAAATGCTTACTATTTTTCCCATTCTTTTCGAGCATTTATTTTCCCATCTTTTACACTGGATCACATGTGACCACTGCTTTTTCACTTATTGGTGTTGCTGTTTGTATGTTTAACTGGAATAACTGGACCAACTGTACCATGGCATACATTGTTAGCACACATAACACTTAGGTCATGGTGCACCCACTTCGTTGGTCCATGCTTAAATATTTAACAAGGTATTTGTGGTTATGTACCTTCGAGTTGATTTTGGCTCATAGTGACCCTATAGGACAAAATAGAACTACTCTGTAGAATTTCCAAGGCGGTGGTGACACAGCGGTTAAGAGTTATACCTGCTAACCAAAAAGTCAGCAGTTTGAATCCACCAGCTGCTCCTCAGAAACCCTATGGGGCAGTTCTACCCTGTCCTATAGGGTTCCTATGAGTCAGAATTGACAGCAATGGGCCATCTTTACAGAAGCAGATTGCCACATCTTCCTCCCACAGACAAGCTGGTGGATTGAAACCACAAACCTTTTTGTTAACAGCCCAGACCTTAACCACTGAGTCTACAGGGCTCCCTAATAAGGTATTAAAAAAAATAGCACCAGAAAATCTGCCACCCAACACAAAATCTAAAATCTCTATAATAGCTACATCCTACTATGTGGTCCCATGTACTAACCTATCTTGCTATCACACCTCCTATGTTAACCATTATCTAGAGTTTGCTTCTCTTGTTATTGTTTCATTCCATACGTATGTCATCTTTTAAAATTTTAATATATTTTAATGTAAAATTTTAAAGGTATCATGTTCTATGTAATTTTTTAGGATGTGCTTTTTCCTTTTGTATATGTATTGCTAAGATTCAGGAATATTATTTGTGTATTTGTAGTTCATTCATTTTTTGTGTGGTTTAATATTCAATCATGTGAGTATACCATAGTTAATTTTTCTGCTCTCCCCTTCATAGCCATTTGGGTTGTGTGGTGGACTTCCTTTAAGAAGGATTCCATTGATCCCAATATCATGGCATTCATATCAGTGTTTAATCACCTCCCATTGAGTATGACCTTATTTCTACAAGTAGAACATGACAAAAGTGATATCACTTCCCAGACTAGGTTATAAAAAGACTGTTTTCTATCTTGCTTGCCCTCCTTCAGGCTGCTCATTCTGGGGGAAGCAAGCTGCCATATTGTGAGTAGCTCTATAGAAAGACTCATATACTAAGAAACTAATGTCTCCAGCCGATAACAATCTGACTGCCAACAGCTGGATAAGTGAGACTGGAAGCAGAGTCACCTCCAGTTGATCTTTAAGATGACTACAATTTCAGCCACCATTACATTGACTACAACCTTTAGAGTGATCCTAAGTCAGAGACACCCTGATTTACACTGTGAGATCATAAATATGATTTGCTTTAAGCCATGACATTTTTGGGTAATTTATTACACAATTACAGGTAAATAATAAAGATTGATTCCCAATTTTTGCTATTGTGAACAATGATGAAATAAATATTCCTGAACTTGTCTCTTGTTGCATAGGTACAAGAGACTCTGGTGTGGAAATATATAAAGACTGGAAACTGCTGAGTCCTGAGGCATATGAAAAGTCAACTTTAGGAGGTAATACCATGTACTTTCTAAGGAAGATACACAAATTTACATTCCCATTGAGAATATATAACATATACAATAGATCTATATCATTTTAATTTTTCCCATGTAATAAGTGTACATTTGTATATCTTTGGGGTCTTGATTTGCAATTTTTCTACTTACTAAAGGTGTTCAATATTTTTGTATACAGGTATATTCATCCCCTCTTCTTTTAAATGATTTTTAATGGGAAACATTATGTCTTATTCATTTTACTGTTAGTTACATTGGTTTTCTTATGATTTATGTTGTTATTACTATTGTATTCATCCAGTCACCTTTGAATCATGGAGGCCTTATGTGTAACAGAAAAAAACGTTGCCATGTCCTGTACTATCTTCATGATCATTGGTATGTTTGAGGCCATTGTTCTGGCTATTATGTCAGTCCATCTGATTAAGGGCTTCCCCCTTTTTGCTGACCCTCTACTTGCCAAACTATGCATTTTTCTGGCGATTAAATTTGTAGGAGTGCTGAATTGCTCTTGATAGTAATTCTTTATCAATTATGGACATTGAAAATATGTTTTCCAATGTTTGTTGTTAGTGTTTTTTCCACTTTCCTTAAAGTGTCCTTAAAAAAAAAATGCTTAATTTCTATTCTTTTGCAGTAAGTACCTTTGTGTCATGTTTAAGAAAACTTTAAATACTCCAGGTTGTAAAATATATTGTTAAACTAAATTTTCTAATAAGAGATTTCAGATTTTACTTTTATGAATGAATTCTTTCACTTCCAATTTTATACTTTTAATATAAAGAACAATTTTGTGAAACGCCATCTTATTGAAAAAGACCTCATTTTTCTATTTATTTCTCATGCCTCCTTTTTCTATGTCACAAAGTTCTGTAAATATATAGGCCCAATTGGTGCTTTTATGTTATTGCACTCATCAATTTGTTGATCAGTGCAAAAATACCACACTGTCTTGACAAATATAACTTCATAATATGTCTCTTAATGCTTTCCTTCTTCAAAAATGCCCCCCAAATCTGGGCTTTCCTTTGTATATGTATATTAGAAGCATCTTATCAAGTTCCATAAAAAAAATCTATTGGAGTTATTATTGGAATTACATTAAATTTCTATATCAATACATCAAATATCAATTTGAGGTTAACTGACTCTTTACAACCTTGTCTTCCTATTAACGAGCATTGTATTTCTCTTCAATTAGGGTGGTCTTCTTCAGTTTTACTTACTAACCTTTTATACCTTTCCTCATAGAAGTCTTGAATATCTTCTTACATTCTTAAGTAACTCCTTTTCACTGGTACCACTGAAATTTATGCCTTTCTTAAATTGTGTTTTTAAATTATTTGCTTTTCCACCAAGTGTTCTTGTTTCATTTTGTTTTAAATATCTGCCTACTTCACCACTTTTCTTAAGACTAGCTCTGCCAAATGCTTAATTCCTTTCAAGGAAAAAAAAGATATTTAAATATATTATTCAAAAGGTTCACGACAAAGCAGTATTGGAGTTTTAAAAATTAATTGCGTTTTGTAGAACATTAGGAAGACTTCATTTGACCTTGAAAATAATGATGGTTGGCTACAAGCTGGTTAGAATAATGATTTCAATTTTCTCTATAAGTGCTTGGCTCTAATTGTACTCTTTCACTGAAAGATAAAGAAGTATTTCATGAGCATCCTTGTTTCTCTATCTCTCTCTTTCTTCCTTACTTTCCATATCTATCTTTCTACATTTACCCATGCTTCTCTCTGTCTTCCCTTCTCATCTTTTTTAATTTTCTTCCTTTTCCCCTCTTTTGATTGTTTATTTAATTGTTGAGAACTGAGATGCCAGGACACATCCAGACAGAGCTCTTCAGAGCCTGAGACAATTCTTGGCTGCCTTTTCTTCTGCTGCTCTTCCTACTCTTCCTTTTCTTCCCCTCCTCCCTTTTTCTCCCATCCTCCTCCTTCTCCCTCCTTTCTTCTTCTCCTTCTTCCTTTCTTCTCCTCCCTCCTTCAGCTTAATATTTTTCTCCTCATTTTCTCCTTCTACCAAAAACCAAGCACATTGTCGTCAAGTTGATTCTCACTCACAGCAACCCTATAGGACAGAATAGAACAGCCCCATAGAGTTTCCAAGGAGCATCTGATGGATTTGAACTGCTGACCTTTTGGTTAGTAGTTGTAGCATTTAACCACTACACCACCAGGGTTTCTTCTTCTTGTACAGAATACCATTATAAGTAAAAGGAGTTATCTAGAAGGTCACAAATATGTATTATCTATTTATAATTAATAATTTAAATGTTAACCCAGAATTATAATGAAATGTGGTTGTGTAATCTCTAAGATTATTATGGGAATTATATATATTAAATGAAACAGTGTAGGACAGGTGATGTTATCTTTAATGACACAGTTTTAAATATGCAACATGGATATTTTTCAGAAATTTGCTTCTCTCCAAATATATGATAATAAACCCCTTACCATCAAGTTGATTTCAACTCTTAGTGACCCTATAGTACAGAGTAGAACTGTCCCATAAGGTTCCTAAGGCTGTAGTCTTTACAGAAGCAGACTGCCACATCTTTTTCCTGTGAAGCCACCAAGCAGGTTGGAACCTCCGACCTTCCTGTTAGCAGCTGCACACTTTAACCATCTCCTTCATATATGATAACAAGTCTAGGGAAATACATCTAGAATCAAATTTTAGGTCTTTAATGAATGTGAGACTCAGAATAAATGGCCATCCCCCCCCCCCCCGCCTTGTCTCCACAACTCTGTGATAGGCACAGGTTCTGTTCCTGCTAGGGCTGGTTAAGACAGCTAATGGTCTATCTAACTTAGCCCTTAGTAAAGATATCCCTGCACTGGGGGAGGGATCCTTTCATTTGTTGTTTAGATTGAATTGTCTAGAAATGATCATCAGTGTTGTTGGAAATAAAGAAGTACCTCATCAGTATTGGTGATCTCATGTGCCAAATCCAGTCAAGGGTCAGCCATAGCCTCGTGAGGTTATATCAAGGCAGTAATAAGAGACCTGAGAGGTAAACCAAGGAGGAAGACTGATACTATCAATTAGCAGAGAGGAGGAATAAATTGACTCTATGGTTGTTACATATGCAACATATCAATATTGCACAAGTGATTTCATTGTTGCAGAGACAATTAATTAGTTTATTATTTTCACTGGGATAGACATTTCTCAGCTGTACCTTCCAACTGGTATGGCCTAGGTAAATATGATTTTTTTTTTTCTTATTTACTTGGAATTCTTATCTTTGTTACATACAGTTTTTCTTTGGCCGATTTAAACTTGATAACCCCACAACTCAGCCTTTGAAATTACATATACAACTCCAAAACAATTTGAAGGTAAAATAAAATTATTGGAGAATCAGCTATTTGGTTGGGGTGAAATTACTCTGTATATATGCTTGCACTTGTTATTATTACTTTTTTATTTAAGATAAGTTGTTGAGCCAAAGGTAATTCAGACAAATTAATTAGGTCTGCCAGAAGAACAAACAAGTCTGTCATGGAAGAAGTATAGCCAGAGCGCACCTGCAAAGTGATGATGGCAAGACTTCGTCTCATGTAGTTTGGACATGTTATCAGGAGTGACCAATCCCTGGAGAGAGATATCATGCTTAGTAAAGTAGACAGTCAGCGAAAAAGAGGAAGACCTTTGATGAGATGGATTGAGACAGTGGCTGCAACAATGGGCTCAAACACAGTAATAGATTGTGAGGCTGGTGCAGGGCTGGGCAGTGTTCATTCTGTTGTCCACAGGGTGATTGTGAGTCAAAACGGACTTGACAGCACCTAACAACAACATATTGGCTGGTAATTAAAACTGAGTGATTTGGTGATGCAAATATTATACAACTATACAAAAAATCTTAAAAACACCAAAAAATGAAGTATTTATGTATATTAAATATTTTCCTTGAATGCCTTTAATATTTACAAAGCTATTACTCTGTAGCTTCTTTATATAAATCAGATTATTGGGAATGAGCATGCAATAATAATAAACTGACCGATATTTGCAAGGAAAAAAAAAAAAAACACTGGTTTTCTACTTCCTCTTCTCCCTTATTTCCTTATCTATAAATATTAGACATAATTATTAAAATGTCATATATTAGATGGATCTTGGAACAAGTAAATTCTCTAGTATATTATATGCATATTAATAATTATATTAAATTGTATTATGTGGGTTATATGTTTATTTTTATGCCTTGGTATTTAATATTTACCAAAACTATTAACAATTATTTTCTAAGAACTGCATCATGACTCTAATGGAAACCTATTGGTATCAACAGAGATATCTCATCATAATGTTTATGTCAAAATACTTTTTTAAAAGATTAATTTTTCTGCATCTAAGAAGAAGCACTGTATTTGCACAATAATAATAATAATAAAAAGCCTTTTTCCTGAAGCATGTTCCCAACATTCTCCAAGACCCAGATGGCCTTGTAGGAGGAACAGGAGTAACAGCATTTCTTTTTTAACTCTATGCAATGTAAACTCAATGCCAAAATTCCCCAGCCCTCTCTCTTCTGCTTATACAGCATTTTCCCAGTGGTTTGTCCTATAAATTGGGTTGGCCTCAAATCATGTTGAGAAATAAAGACAGAGGATCAGCATTTACTTTAGGAAAGATCTGGATGTATATAGGATTCCTCTTATTGGGAGGATATTAAACCAAACCAAACCCATTGCCATCGAGTCAATTCTGACTCCTAGCAACCCACGGAACACAGTAGAACTGCCCCATAGTGTTTCCAATGAGCAGCTGGTAGGCTCAAGCTGCCAACCTTTTTGGTCTTAACCACTCTTAACCATTGTACCACCAGGGCTTCAGGAAGATATTAAGTATATATACATAGATAGATAGATATATACACACAAAATGTATTTGAACATTATGATTATATAGTGAGAACTAGAACCATCTATACTTACATAGCTTACTGCCTATATTAATGCAATTTCACCCTCTGTCTTCGCTAACACAATTCCATTGTCTTTATTAATATGCCTTTGCTATTTCAGAAAACTCTTCCTCAGGAAAATAAAAGTTGCAAATAAATTATTGATTGTTTCAGTGACTTCCTGAATAACCCTTTTGAACGGACATAAAATTGTTTAACTGTTCATTAGATAATATCAAACAACTGTTGACTCTCCAGAACTTTTGAAATGTTCACCTTGTTGTTTCCACTAATTCTGAAATATTATATCATGATTCTTCTTCAATCCTAATCAAATTCCTGCATCGAAATGGCTATCTTAACCAGACCCCAAAACTTCATAAACGTTCCCCATTGATACTAAAATTCTCTCAAGGTAGTCTTCTCCCTTATTGCAACAAACAATAAATCTAGCTTTGACTTAGCAACGTGATCCCTTGGTGGTATTTTCAAGATACTAGCATTTGACAAAAGCTTGCTGGCTTATATATTCTAATACCATGTGTATAAAATATATTTGCATATGAACAAAAAGTGCTTTAGCCTGTAAAATTCTGAAAGAGAGGCTATTAAATAGAATTTCAGGATGATGTTTTTAGGTCATGTCTGCAACTTATCATTACTTAACATAATTTTTTGTACAACAGTTTGATATATATGTTAAACTTCAAGTTGGAGATCATCAGAGAGAATATCTTATTATTAGCATGTTAACTCTATATTATAACTATTTTAACTATTAAAGCCGAGGCAAAAGCAACAGACCTTTTTTTTTTTTCCCAAGGTCGTAAAGCAAGTAAACAGAAAAACCAAGGACTTAAACCCAGGTGTTTGGACAAGTGCGTCGTTGTGATCTCCCTTGAACAGGTGGTAGGTATTATTTTCCATCTGTGGAATTAGTCACCCACAAAATTACTTTTTTCTATTTAAAATAGTTTATCATGAAGAAAAGAGATTCATGTTTTACATTGAAAAAAACAAAAAATAAAAATTCAGAAGCCTTGCTGTGAGGTTAAAATGTCTGACCCAGGGACGCCATGTAACTTCTGACATGACTTGCAATCAGGGATTGCTCCTGTCTCTGCTGACTTCACTTCTCTATAACATATATAAAAATCAGCCTAATAAATCCATCTGTTTTATGAATTTGATTTCCAATTTGAGGGAATTCTCTTATTTACTGTTGAATTCCTCTTAATTAAAAACACATTGAAAAGTGTTAGGCTCAATCAAGCTTGACTGTATCATTTGTCCACAATAGGTCATGTTGTTTAATTTTTTGGCAAAAATTCATTCCTTATAAATCATTTACAGGTAAAAGAAAGAAACACCAGCAATCTTGTTAGAAAGCAGCAAAAAAACCCAAAAAAACAAAAAAAAACACTTCTGTTGAATTATGAATTATAACATTGCTCCCTGAGATTTTATAGCAATTACTTGTTGGTAACTGTTAAATGAAGTGGGGTTGCGGGGGGGGGCACTGGTTGTAGTTCTTCCTAATAATATATCTCTTTTTGTACATGGCCAAACCAAGGAAAATGGTTTATTACTGACAAATTAAGCTGAGATAATGAATAGGCAAATGGTTAGACCAATGGTACATGGCAATGAATTAAAAATAAATGGATATCGTGGTCTTTAATTCTTCATTTATAGTGTGTGTGTGTCAAGATCATTCCTGTTTGTATTTTAATTTCTTAAATGTGTAGTGTTATGAAGGCAGTATCTGGGGCTTGATGGTAGCTTAGAATGTGGTTGTCCAGGTAAGAAAATTACACTGTTATGGTTAAGTTAGAAAGCAGTTGATTAAAAATAACTGCATTGTTAAATGAGAATCTGAGGAAATAAGGCTATCCTTATTACCCATTGGAAACCCTGGTGGCGTAGTGGTTAAGTGCTATGGCTGCTAACCAAAGGGTCAGCAGTTCAAATCCACCAGGCGCTCGTTGGAAACTCTATGGAGCAGTTCTACTCTGTCCTATAGGGTCTCTATGAGTCGGAATCAACACTAGGTTTTTATTACCCATTAGTGGAACAATTTAGACAATAACTGAAGATAAATTATAATAATTCATGAAAACTTATATTGTCATAGTATTGAATAAGGCAAAAAGTTCTTTCAAATATACCCAAGCATTTTTAAATATGTTCCTCCTACTGTTCCAGGGCTTTTCCTCCTGAGGAGCTTTTTATTTTTCCTTATTAAAGGGCTACCTCTTAAACTTTGAAAACTACCTTAGCCTATTCAGATTTTAAAGATGGAACACGTCTAGAGGATGAAGACCTGCTTCTTCAGATTCTTCAGATTCAGATTCTTTACTGTGGTTACCAAATATCACAACAGGTAAGGTAACATTTAAGGTTCAGGCATTTTCCAGTTTTACAGTCAGTTTATGTGTCAATTATTTCCTTAGCAAAGGACTTTTGCCTGCCTCACAGGAAGGACAGGATGTCTTTCCCGGGGCTGATACTGTAGCCCTCCTTCTAATAAGCTGCAGTGGCAGCTACTGCATGTGCCTAGGTATATTCACCAGGATATTGGTGTCAAGCATGAAAAACCAGTCTGGTCATCTTAAACAATATAATAAACTGCACACAGCATATCAAGAGCTTATAAAATGGGGAGAGGAACAGACTTGGGTAATAGGCTGGAGCCAAAGTTGCTCTGGAAGGTCAAGAAACAGGAAGAACTATAACAATCTGGTAACTGAAACACAACCATTTCTGTAACCCAACATGGACCTAAACACACACGCGTCCACACACACAGCTGCTTTGTCATCGACTACTTTATGTAAAGAGGATCATATAATGCAGTCATTACCATAATTTTCTCACTCCATTATACCTTAAGGAAATTCCTTCCAGAAGACATTACAGGTCTTCTGATGTAGCTCCAATTTATTTTTCCAATGGCTGTATAATACTCTAAACATCATCATTTATTAATCCACTATTCTATAGATGAGTGTTGATTTGTTTTCTGGCTGCTAGAAAATTGTTGCAATAAACATCCTTGTACACATGTCCTTATGAATTGAGTCCATTATTTCTACGGTATAGATTTCCAGGAGTAAAATTATTGGAATGCATATTATATACATTTTTAATTTTACATATAATCATTATGTTACTTTCCAAAACTTGTAATACTTCACACTCTAAGCTCTGACTTATGAAAATATGCTCCGTTGCCCCATTGAGCACTGCCAATGCCACCAGTGACACCTCCACAGTTAAAGTAAGCAAACAATAACTTTCTCTTTGCTTCTAATCACTTGTTCTAGTCCACATGTTCTTCTGAACTGCTGTTCTGCGTCTCTTCTGTGCTTGTACAATTAAAGAGGTAGCATCTTCTGTTTCAGCTTCCGTACTACACAGCAGGCACTGAATCTCATCAGTACATATTGCGGCATATAACAGAGAATTCCAACAAGTAGGAAGCAAGAAAAATTTCGAGTTCATTGATTGTGTCCAACCATTGATATGTGCCTAGAAATTTCAAATGTCAAAGAATGTGAAATGCTGTGCACCTATACTTACCTGCCTCAGCCCAGAAGATCCCACTTTCCCTGGTACAGGGAAAGTCAGTCATTGAATTTGCATATAGAGAAAGCATTAGAGATCTACAAGTTCTAGGGATGGCATGATCTTAGATTGCGATAAAAAAAAAAAGTAACTGAGGCAGTTGTGCTAATAAAAACAGCAGAATTTAGTTTAATCCAGTGTGTCACAAACCTGGACTTTGACAATTTTGCTGGATAATTCTCTGTTGTCGGGTACTCTACTGTGTATTGTAGGATAGTTAGCAGGGTCCCTGTCCTCTACCCAATAGGTAAGAGTAGCAGTCCCCACCCCAGTTGTGACAAACAAAAAGGCCTCCAGACATTGCCAAATGTTCCTTGGGGTGGAGGCATAAACCTCTCTTTATTAAGAACCACTGGTTAATTCTATGTACAAAGGGATCAGAGTTACAAAATTTGTTCTAAAACTGTTAGGCCAGTCTAACAATAGGTAGTAATTCAAGGTTATGTATTTTGCTAATTTTTAGTACACTTTGCTGAACAAAAATCTCACAGCAATATACTTTTCTTGAAATAGGCAGGTAGGACAAATAGATGCTAATACTGCCTTGATTTTTGTACTAATTTTTTTCCTCAAACATTTTTCTTATTCCTTTTTCTGTAAGGCATTTGTAGAAAAGATGCACTTTTAAAAGCAAAATCACCATCATGAATAATTCGAGTAGCTTTGGCTTGAAAGATGGCCATGTCTGAAGGATTTATAGCTAGAAAAGTCAGAAGAGTAGTAACTCTAAATTCTATCATCAGCAGAATTTTAATAAAACTTGGCGATGCCTATTCCCAGACACCCCAAAGTTCTCTATTCAATTGTAAGGTGGAGTCTCCTGGACAGAGATTTACACAATAAAGCAATGATGAGCAAGGCAACGATGAGGAAGGCCTAAATGAGAATGGTTTAAGCAGTAGTTTATTTTGTTATACTTAAAAGGCGTGCAAAAACCAGTGCAAACAAAAACAGAACATACAATAGAACAGAGAAACTTGCGACAATTTTATTTAAAAAAAAAATCTTATTTATACAACCAATCAATGAGCAAATATTTGTTGAAGGCCTAATATGTTTAAGTCACTATGATAACAATTGTTGGAAGGGGTGAAGATCCAAGAGATTAGATGATAGGCCTCACCCTCGAATTGCTATTATAATGTGGAAGTAATGGCAACTCTATCTAAAAATAATATTTACTGCCCTTTACCTTTAGTTGTCAAAAGACTGCCATCCAAGATTCTTAGAATTGGCCTGTGTAGATTCCTTTTAGCCTTCTCATAAATACTATTTAGGAAAACATATTTAGCTATCTATAGCTTATGATCTGTAGTAGAAAAATATCTGAAATTTTTAGATTATCCCCAAATTATTTAACCTGTCAAGTTTAAGCATTCTCTTACTTAATAATTATATTATCTATTATGATAAATGTGGCAAATTATTGAGAAGAATGTAGGTATAGACATAAATACAGATACAAATTCAGGCTCAGATATAGATATATCCGAATTGATTTGTTAATTTCCTGAACGTACAGTAAATTTCTTATTGCATACCTCCAGGCTCTTAACAGTGACCCCTGTTACTGAATTCAGTTAAACAAGTTTGCTCACAGGGACACTTAACATCTTTTGTTTGGAGCATCTCTCTTTGTTTTATAAACCAGATTCATAATTAATATATGAATTAAAATCTGATTAATAAGGTGCTTATTGGTGCTTGGAAACCCTGGTGTTGTAGTAGTTAAGTGGTACAGCCGCTAACCTAAAGGTCAGCAGTTCGAATCCACCAGGTGTTCCTTAAAAATCCTACAAGGCGGTTCCACTCTGTCCTATAGGGTCACTATGAGTCTTAATCAATTCAACAGCAATGGGTTTGGTTTGGTTTTGGGTTTTGGTGCTAATTTCAGGATCTCTGTTATTTGAAACTTTTATATATAGTTATTTGTCATTCAAAAAGATTGAATAAATGACTTAAGCATGACAATAAAGGCAAAAAATAAAATAAAAAGATTTAAGAAAAGTATTTAACAGAAAATCAAATGACCAAGGTATAGGTAATAAATGAAAAAAATGAATTCTTTTTTAAAATGTCATCTGATTCCTCATCTGGAGTCCCTGACATATTATTTCCTAATTTTTCATCAGATATTATATAAAGACAATGTAAAACTCATACCACCAACTTAAAAGGAGACTTTTACACCTATCACCACAGTTCAGCAGGGTACGGTGGGTAGTCTACTGTATTATACACTGTATGAACCTATCTATCAGAAACTAGGAAGAAATCCATCCTACTTTCCTTCGGGTTTACCACCTGGATCAGAAAAACAAACCCTTAGCACAAGCGCACAGCCTTGGAATCTATTCCTGTATTAAATTGCCTTTATTTGGCCACCAGAAAACCATTTCTCTTACCTACTCACACATCTGTCTCACAGCGAGATGAAGTAATAGCCAGTAACTTGTAGGAAAGGAAGTGTATAGATCCAGAGACTGGAGATGTATCACAATCAGGGTAGCATCATTTCTACAAAAGCCACAAGCTAGAAACAAAAAGTAATGAAAATTGTGGCAGAGAGTTGTGGTGATATTAATTATTCATTTATCTACCAGTTCAAAGGCAAGCAATGAGATTAGCCTGTATTTCAGACCAATAGAATTATACTAGATCGAAAACTGCCATAAGAACTTGGAGCTGGCACAAAGTCATTGCAAATCTGCCAGCCATCTCTCTAGACTTAATAAAGACATTGGACAAATAGTTACTGATCAGGGAGTTGTTCAAAGCACAATGACTGAACCCTGTTTGTTAGATAAAATTAATTCTGAAGGCTCATCTCACTGTATGATAAGAAACCAGAAAAAAAAAATCCAAGAATACAAAAGCTTTTGAAAAGTCAATACAGATTTTAAAAAGAACATTATGATGGATACACTAATTAAGAACAAGTAAATGAAATTATTTACAACAAAAACTAGAAAAAAATCATAAAGTTTTTTTCTATCAAAACAAGATATAACAGAGGTGGGGCCAAAATGTCAGAGTAGTCAGAAACTTCTTTTGGTCACCCTTAAAACAAAGACCCCCCAAAAAACCAAGTGAATCAATTATATATGACAATCTAGAAACCCTGAACATCAAAGACAAACTTGAGGAGTCAAACTGAGAGGCAGAGGGAGGGAGAGACAGTTAAGAAGCAGCAAGGGTTTGCCAGAAGTGACCTGGCTGCCACTGGCACTCTGCAGGCTGGACTGGCTGGCACATATGAGCTGAGGTTAGCAGTGGGGCTCAGAATGTGTTTTCCGCATCAGGAGAAACAGAGCGGCAGAGAGTCTGCTCCAGCTTTCAGAACCAGGAGAAGCAGCTCAGAATCGAAGAAAGATAACTACAAGCATCTAACCTATTGTGCTGAACAAAAAATCCCTTCCTCCGTTTGGAAACAGGAACCAGGCAAGGATGCCCTTTGTCACTACTCTTATTCAACAATGTGCTGGAGGTCCTATTGAATGCTGCGATAAGAGATAACTTGTATAGTAATATTTAAACTTCACATCTTTTAAATGTTTTTACAACAGACAAGCGATACTACTCTTATTTGGAAATAGGTGCTATTTTCAAAAGTCAGACTATATACATAAATATAATTGCATTTAAAAATTACAGTAACAACCCAGGAAGAAAAGTATGTGAAAAATTGAGAGCAGTGAAGTGTGTAGTCAGACTATGAATTATTTTATTTAATCTTCAAATTTTCTGAAATTTCTAAGATTTTAATCATTTCTATAATTTTAGAAATTTTAGTATATATAATAAGTATACTTTTTAATGGGAACTTTATGAAATGGATTTTTATGGGGCATGCCCTGACATCAAAATCATATTCTTAAAACATATTGCCTTTTCTTTTTAAAATAATTATGACAAAACATGAAATGATAAACTTCACCTGGATGTGCTTACTTGTCTATGCCCAGACATTTGGAAGACAGCTATCAGCCCAACTGACTGTAAGAGAGCCATGTCCGTGCTCATTACAAACAAAGGTGATCCAACAGAATGTAGAAATTATCAAACAATACTATTAATATCACAAGCAAGAAAAAT
Organism: Elephas maximus indicus; assembly: GCF_024166365.1. Classification (NCBI taxonomy): domain Eukaryota; kingdom Metazoa; phylum Chordata; class Mammalia; order Proboscidea; family Elephantidae; genus Elephas; species Elephas maximus. The sequence continues at coordinate 51,738,361 of NC_064835.1, forward strand.
TTTGCTGAAAATCATCCAAAAATGGTTGTTGCAGTACATGGACAAGGAACTGCCAGAAACTCAAACGGGATTCAGAAGAGGATGTGGAACAAGGGATACCATTGCTGACATCAGATGACTCTTGGCTGAAAGCAGAGAATACCAGAAAGATGTTTACCTGTATTTCACTGACCATGCAAAAACATTCTACTGTGTGGATCAAGGGGATACTTCATGCTTTAAAGCCAGGAAATGTGAGCATCAGGGTTGTATTCTTTCACCATACTTATTCAATCTGTATGCTGAGCAAATAATGTGAGAAGTTGGACTATATGAGGAAGAATGCAGTATCAGGATTGGGGGAAGACTCATTAACAACCTCTGAACTGCCAAACTTTTGGTTAGCAGCTGTAGCTCCTAACCACTGCACCACCAGGGCTGCATAATTAAGCACTCAGGTAGGAAAATTCATAGTTCTAATCTCAATAAAGGGTCCCTGGTGGTACAGTAGTTAGCTGAGCTGCTAACCAAAAGTTCGGCAGTTGGGGTCCACCAGCCACTCCTTGGAAACCCCTGTGGGGCAGTTCTACCATGTCCTATAGGTCGCTGTGAGTCAGAATCAACCTCATGGCAAAGGGTTTGAGTTTTGCTTGTTTGTTTCATTTTAATTGTAAGAAAAATTCCTCAAACTCACGTACTAAACTCACACTTTATTCTTTTTTTGCCTATAATAGCTGTATCAGGTATAACAATTATACCTGATCTTTTGATATCAGTCTCTGAACCAGTGGTTCTAAAACTTGAGCATGTATCATAATCACTTGGAGGAATTATTAAAACACAAATTGTTTTAATCCCAGATTTTTAAATCAGAGTTCCTGATTCAATGCGTCTAAGTGGGAACTGATAATTTGCATGTCAAAGTTTCCAAGGGATGCTAATTCGACTGATCTAGGGGAAAATAGCATCAAAGTCACTTGGAAACTGCAATCTCAATGTTTACAGGTGGATGAGATTGTCATTTACTAAGAACTTCATCATCTGTAGCTGCCTAAGAGTGACTGAATTGGCCATGTGAAAGACGCATCTACCTTGAGAACTTACATGAGAAGATAAGGGATTGCTTTTTTCCTACCTTCCCATCTGTCTTAGGGTCCTCCAGAGCAACAGAACCAGTAAGATACACACACACACACACACACAGGCTCAGGGAAATTAATAGATTGACTGATTTAAGGACTCATTCATGTGATTGTGGGGGTTGGCAAGGTTAAAATCTATATGTTAGCTATCTAAGACTGCTAGAGCTACCATAAGAAAATACCACAAGCAGGTAGCTTTTAAGATCAGAAATGTACTGCATTGCAGTTTTGGAGGCTAGAAGTCCAAATCAGGGCATTGGCTCTAGAGGAGGGCTCTTCCTGGCCTCTTTTAATTTTTTTTTTTTTAGTAGCTGCCTAGGCTTATAGATACATTACCTCATAGAGACTGTCTTCCTTCTGGGTGTGTGTTTCTCTCTATGCCTGTTTTCCCTTTTTATAAAACACCACCCAAAAAAGTGTTAGGTTTAGAACCCACTAATCTGGTATGACTTCATTAACAAAACAAAAGAAATACCCTATTTCCAAACAGGGTAATATCGACACACATGTAGGGGTTATGGACTCAGGGTCGCTGTGAGTAGGAATTGAGTCGACGGCAACGGGTTTGGTTTGGTTTGGTTTTATAGGGATTACTACTTAACGACAACGGGTTTGGTTTGGTTTGGTTTGGTTTTATAGGGATTACTACTTGAACATATCTTGTAAGGAGAATCAATTCAATTCATAATATCAAATAACAGGCTTGAAATTCTGGCAAGTTTGCCTATTTAGTCTTGAAATAGAATTCTTCTTCCTTGGGAAACCTCAATTTTTTTGCCCTAAGGCCTTCAATTGATTGGGTGTGGCCCACTCGCATTATGGAAAATAACCCACTTAGCTAAAGGTCAACTGATGTAATGCTAATCACATATAAATGCCTTTAGAACAACACCTAGACTAGTATTTGACCAAACAACTGGGCACCATAGCCTAGCCAAGTTGACACATAAAATTAACCATCCCAGATATCATTTTAATGATGGAATAATTATTGGGACCAAACATTGAATGTGAGAAAGCATATATCTCTAAAACATTAATCTCAAACAGATTGTGTGGTAAAGGAATTGAAAGATTGCATTTTGACTTCATGACGTGAACATGTGTTAAAGTACAGCATGAAAAACCTCAGGGGGGGAAAATAATAAAGTTCTAGATATTATAAAGTTTATTATAGTTTCACTACTCAAAAAAAAAAATCCCAGTGATTTATCTATTTAAGCCCACCCCACCCTAAGACCTGACAGCCACTGATTTTTTTTATTACTATCTCTATAGTTTTGTCTTTCTAGAATATCATATAAGTGGAGTAGTATAGTATGCCAATTATGAATCATACAATCAGAAGTTGAATATTTCAGACTGGCTCCTTTCACTTAGTAATATGCATCTAAGATTTATAGATATCTTTGTATGACTTGATAGTATGTAAATAAGTAATTTGTATGACTTGACTGTTTATTCCTTTTTATTAGCTGGATAATATTTCATAGTATGTAAGTACCACTAAGTACCACAGTTTGTTTATCGAGTTAACTTTTCAGGAACATCTTGATTGTTTTCAGTTTTTGATAGTTATGAATAAAGCTGGTATAAAGATCATGTGCAGGTATTTTTGGGGAAATAAGTTCTGAAATCAGTTGAGTAAATACATCAGAGTGTGATTGCAGAATTTTATGGCAGACTATGCTTAGCTCTGTAAGAAATTGTGAAACTGTCTTCCAAAGTTGTACTATTTTTGCTTTCCCATGAACGACAGAGTTCCTGTTACTCTGCATCCTTGTCAGCACTTGGCATTGCCAGTGTTTTGTTTGTTTTTAGCCATTCTAGTAGATGTATAGCATTTTATCATTACTGTTTTAACTTGAAATTCCCTGATGTCAAGTAATGCTGAGCACCTTTTCATAATTACCATCTTTATATCTTCTTTGTTACAGTGCCTGTCAGATCTTTGCCCATTTTTTATTTGGGCATTTTTTGTTTGTTTTCTTATTGTTGAGTTTTAAGAATTTTTGGGTAAAATTTCTTTATCAAATATTTGTTTGCAAATATTTTTCCCAAGCTGTTGCTTTTCTTTTTCATTTTCTTGAATTTTATTTCACAGAAGTTCTTAAATTTAATGAAGTCTAATTTATCAATTTTTTTCTTCATGCATTTTAGCTTTTATGATGCATCTAAAAATCTCACAACCAACTCAAGGTTGTGTAGAATTTCTCCTAAGTTTCTTCTATAAGTTATCTATATATATACATAAAACCATTTTTCATTTAGGTCTATGATCCTCTTTGAGTTACTTTTTTTGTGAAAGGTGTAAAGTTGTCTCAAGGTCCATTTTCTATATATGGACATCCAATCATTCCAGCACCATTTGTTGAAAAGACTGTCCTATCGCCATTGCTTGTCCGATTCAAAATGGTCAATACCAGTCCATTTCAGCTCATTAATGCCTAGGATATCGATGTTTATGCATTCCATTTCATTTTTGACGATTTCCAATTTCCCTAGATTCATACTTCCCACATTCTAGGTTCCAATTATTAATGGATGTTTGCAGCTGTTTCTTCTCATTTTGAGTCACGCCACATCAGCAAACGAAGGTTCCGAAAGCTTTACTCCATCCATGTCATTAAGGTTGACTCTACTTTGAGGAGGCAGCTCTTCCCCGGTCACCTTTTGAGTGCTTTCCAACCTGGGGGGCTTTCCTTCCAGCATTATATCAGACAATATTCCGCCGCTATTCATAAGGTTTTCACTGGCTAATGCTTTTCAGAAGTAGACTGTCGGCTCCTTCTTCCGAGTCTGTCTTAGTCTAGAAGCTCAGCTAAAACCTGTCTTCCATGGATGATCTTGCTTGTATCTGAATACTGGTGGCATAGCTTCCAGCATCACAGGAACACACAAGCCCCCACAGTACAACAAACTGACAGACACATGTCATCACGAGAGATCAGTCCCTGGAGAAGGACATCATGCTTGGCAAAGTACAGGGTCAGCGGAAAAGAGGAAGACCCTCAACGAGGTGGACTGACACAGTGGCTGCAACAATGAGCTCAAGCATAACAACGATTGTAAGGATAGCGCAGGATTGGCAGTGTCTCGTTCTGTTGTCCATAGGGTCGCTGTAAGTTGAAACTGACTCAAGGGCACCTAACAACAACATCGCCATTGAATTGCTTCTGTGTGTTGGTCAAAAATCAGTTAAATATATTTGTGTGGGTCTATTTCTTTTTTTTTATTCTAGTCCATCCAGGTGTCTATTCTTTCCTCAATACAGCAGTCTTGATTATGGTCATTTTATAGCTAATTGTGTGATGTATTCTATTCCCTCTTCTAGGCTTTTGTGTTTCCATATAAATTTTAGAATAAACTTGTTGAAATCTATAAAACAGCTTGCTGAGATTTTGTTGGGGATTCCACTTAGTATGGAAATCAATTTGAGAAAATTGATGTCTCAACTATACTAATTTTATAAACCATGAACACAGAATATCACTCCATTTATTTAGATCTCATTTGACTTCTTTTATCAGTGTTTTGTAGTTTTCTGCATATAGCTTATGCATTTCATTAGATTTGTAATTATTCAATTTTGATGTTATTGCAAATAATATTTTTCTTTTTTATTTCAAATTCCACTTGAACATTATCATTATATAGGGCAGCAATTAAAATGTGTATATTGATCTTGTATCTGGTGACCTTGCTATACTGACTTATTGGTTCCAGGCATTTGCTGTAGAATATTTGAGCTTTAATTGGACAACCATATCATCTGCAAATAAAGACAGTTTTCTGTCTTCCTATTCAACTGACCTTTTACTTCTTTTTCTTGCCTTATTTTACCAGTAGAACTGTGAATGGAATGTTGAATGTAAGTGGTGATAGAGGACATCCTTTCTTTTTTCCTATCTTTAGGAAAAGTGTCTAGCCTCTCATCTTTAACAAAGATGTTAGCGTAGGTTTTTGTATATGCTTTTTATTAGGTTGATAAAGTTCTTCTCATTCTCCAGATTTTTCATATTTTTATCATAAATCAGTGTTGTATTTTGACACAGACTTTTTTTCACTTAATAAATAAGACTACATGATTTTTTTTTATTAGCTTGCTATATGTTACATTAATTGATTTTTCAATATTGGACCCGTGTTGCATACCCAGGACAAATCCCACTTTGTTGTGTTTTTTTTAATTTTTTTGACACATTATTGGATTTAATTTGCTAACTTTTTTTTTTTTTTGAAGGATATTATGTCTGCGTTCATGACAAATATTGGTCTGCAGTTTCCTTTTCTTATAGTATCTTCATCTGGTTTAGACATTTAGGTAATTCTGTCCTCTTAAAAAGAGTTAGGAGAGGCGGAGCCAAGATGGCGGACTAGGCAGACGCTACCTCGGATCCCTCTTACAACAAAGACACGGAAAAACAAGTGAATCGATCACATACATAACAATCTACGAACCCTGAACAACAAACACAGATTTAGAGACGGAGAACGAACTAATACGGGGAAGCAGCGATTGTTTCCAGAGCCTGGAGCCAGCATACCAGTCAGGTACGGCACAAGCACAGAGACCTGCTCCACCCCCCTGAACTAACCCCGGGAGGGGGACTAGCCGGTTCCACGGGCGGCGTGGGACGCAGCCGTTAGGAGAAGTCCCCGGGAGGCAGTGACTGATCTTGGAGCAGAAAGAGTAGCATCCGAGCCGGGGAACCGTCCCACAGGGATTTGGACTGCACGCAGGCGGCTTCATTAACATCTGAATAGCCTGAGCCAGAGGGAGAACTCTGATAGGGATCTGACTGCAGTTTTTTTTTAGCGGATTTTCTGGAAAAACTAGTTTCCCAGTGATGGCTCGGAGACAACAATCCATATCAAACCACTTAAAGAAGCAGACCGTGACAGCTTCTCCAACTCCCCAAACAAAAGAATCAAAATCTTTCCCAAATGAAGATACAATTTTGGAATTATCAGATACAGAATATAAAAAACTAATTTACAGAATGCTTAATGATATCACAAATGAAATTAGGATATCTGCAGAAAAAGCCAAGGAACACACTGATAAAACTGTTGAAGAACTCAAAAAGATTATTCAAGAACATACTGAAAAAATTAATAAGTTGCAAGAATCCATAGAGAGACAACATGTAGAAATCCAAAAGATTAACAATAAAATAACAGAATTAGACAACACACTAGGAAGTCAGAGGAGCAGACTCGAGCAATTAGAATGCAGACTGGGACATCTGGAGGACCAGGGAATCAACACCAACATAGCTGAAAAAAAATCAGATAAAAGAATTAAAAAAAATGAAGAAACCCTAAGAATTATGTGGGACTCTATCAAGAAGGATAACCTGCGGGTGATTGGAGTCCCAGAACAGGGAGGGGGGACAGAAAACACAGAGAAAATAGTTGAAGAACTTCTGACAGAAAACTTCCCTGACATCATGAAAGACGAAAGGATATCTATCCAAGATGCTCATCGAACCCCATTTAAGATTGATCCAAAAAGAAAAACACCAAGACATATTATCATCAAACTCACCAAAACCAAAGATAAACAGAAAATTTTAAAAGCAGCCAGGGAGAAAAGAAAGGTTTCCTTCAAGGGAGAATCAATAAGAATATGTTCTGACTACTCAGCAGAAACCATGCAGGCAAGAAGGGAATGGGACGACATATACAGAACACTGAAGGAGAAGAACTGCCAACCAAGGATCATATATCCAGCAAAACTCTCTCTGAAATATGAAGGCGAAATTAAGATATTTACAGACAAACACAAGTTTAGAGAATTTGCAAAAACCAAACCAAAGCTACAAGAAATACTAAAGGATATTGTTTGGTCAGAGAACCAATAATATCAGATATCAGCACAACACAAGGTCACAAAACAGAATGTCCTGATATCAACTCAAATAGGGAAATCACAAAAACAAACAAATTAAGATTAATTAAAAAAAAATACACATAACAGGGAATCATGGAAGTCAATAGGTAAAAGATCACAATAATCAAAAAGAGGGACTAAATACAGGAGGCATTGAACTGCCATATGGAGAGTGATACAAGGCGATATAGAACAATACAAGTTAGGTTTTTACTTAGAAAAATAGGGGTATATAATGAGGTAACCACAAAAAGGTATAACAACTCTATAACTCAAGACAAAAACCAAGAAAAACGTAACGACTCAACTAACATAAAGTCAAACACTATGAAAGTGAGGATCTCACAATTTACTAAGAAAAACGCCTCAGCACAAAAAAGTATGTGGAAAAATGAAATTGTCAACAACACACATAAAAAGGCATCAAAATGACAGCACTAAAAACTTATTTATCTATAATTACCCTGAATGTAAATGGACTAAATGCACCAATAAAGAGACAGAGAGTCACAGACTGGATAAAGAAACACGATCCATCTATATGCTGCCTACAAGAGACACACCTTAGACTTAGAGACACAAACAAACTAAAACTCAAAGGATGGAAAAAAGTATATCAAGCAAACAATAAGCAAAAAAGAAGAGGAGTAGCAATATTAATTTCTGACAAAATAGACTTTAGACTTAAATCCACCACAAAGGATAAAGAAGGACACTATATAATGATAAAAGGGACAATTGATCAGGAAGACATAACCATATTAAATATTTACGCACCCAATGACAGGGCTGCAAGATATATAAATCAAATTTTAACAGAACTGAAAAGCGAGATAGATACCTCCACAATTATAGTAGGAGACTTCAACACACCCCTTTCGGAGAAGGACAGGACATCCAGTAAGAAGCTCAACAGAGACACGGAAGATCTAATTAAAACAATCAACCAACTTGACCTCATTGACTTATACAGAACTCTCCACCCAACTGCTGCAAAATATACTTTTTTTTCTAGCGCACATGGAACATTCTCTAGAATAGACCACATATTAGGTCATAAAACAAACCTTTGCAGAGTCCAAAACATCGAAATATTACAAAGCATCTTCTCAGACCACAAGGCAATAAAACTAGAGATCAATAACAGAAGAACGAGGGAAAAGAAATCAAATACTTGGAAAATGAACAATACCCTCCTGAAAAAAGACTGGGTTATAGAAGACATCAAGGAGGGAATAAGGAAATTCATAGAAAGCAACGAGAATGAAAATACTTCCTATCAAAACCTCTGGGACACAGCAAAAGCAGTGCTCAGAGGCCAATTTATATCAATAAATGCACACATACAAAAAGAAGAAAGAGCCAAAATCAGAGAACTGTCCCTACAACTTGAACAAATAGAAAGTGAGCAACAAAAGAATCCATCAGGCACCAGAAGAAAACAAATAATAAAAATTAGAGCTGAACTAAATGAATTAGAGAACAGAAAAACAATTGAAAGAATTAACAAAGCCAAAAGCTGGTTCTTTGAAAAAATTAACAAAATTGATAAACCATTGGCTAGACTGACTAAAGAAATACAGGAAAGGAAACAAATAACCCGAATAAGAAATGAGAAGGACCACATCACAACAGAACCAAATGAAATTAAAAGAATCATTTCAGATTATTATGAAAAATTGTACTCTAACAAATTTGAAAACCTAGAAGAAATGGATGAATTCCTTGAAAAACACTACCTACCTAAACTAACACATTCAGAAGCAGAACAACTAAATAGACCCATAACAAAAAAAGAGATTGAAACGGTAATCAAAAAACTCCCAACAAAAAAAAGTCCTGGCCCGGACGGCTTCACTGCAGAGTTCTACCAAATTTTCAGAGAAGAGTTAACACCACTACTACTAAAGGTATTCCAAAGCATAGAAAATGACGGAATACTACCCAACTCATTCTATGAAGCCACCATCTCCCTGATACCAAAACCAGGTAAAGACATTACAAAAAAAGAAAATTATAGACCTATATCCCTCATGAACATTGATGCAAAAATCCTCAACAAAATTCTAGCCAATAGAATCCAACAACACATCAAAAAAATAATTCACCCTGATCAAGTGGGATTTATACCAGGTATGCAAGGCTGGTTTAATATCAGAAAAACCATTAATGTAATCCATCACATAAATAAAACAAAAGACAAAAACCACATGATCTTATCAATTGATGCAGAAAAGGCATTTGACAAAGTCCAACACCCATTTATGATAAAAACTCTTACCAAAATAGGAATTGAAGGAAAATTCCTCAACATAATAAAGGGCATCTATGCAAAGCCAACAGCCAATATCACTCTAAATGGAGAGAACCTGAAAGCATTTCCCTTGAGAACGGGAACCAGACAAGGATGCCCTTTATCACCGCTCTTATTCAACATCGTGTTGGAAGTCTTAGCCAGGGCAATCAGGCTAGACAAAGAAATAAAAGGTATCCGGATTGGCAAGGAAGAAGTAAAGTTATCACTATTTGCAGATGACATGATTATATACACAGAAAACCCTAAGGAATCCTCCAGAAAACTACTGAAACTAATAGAAGAGTTTGGCAGAGTCTCAGGTTATAAAATAAACATACAAAAATCACTTGGATTCCTCTACATCAACAAAAAGAACACCGAAGAGGAAATAACCAAATCAATACCATTCACGGTAGCCCCCAAGAAGATAAGATACTTAGGAATAAATCTTACCAAGGATGTAAAAGACCTATACAAAGAAAACTACAAAGCTCTACTACAAGAAATTCAAAAGGACATACTTAAGTGGAAAAACATACCTTGCTCATGGATAGGAAGACTTAACATAGTAAAAATGTCTATTCTACCAAAAGCCATCTATACATTTAACGCACTTCCGATCCAAATTCCAATGTCATATTTTAAGGGGATAGAGATACAAATCACCAATTTCATATGGAAGGGAAAGAAGCCCCGGATAAGCAAAGCACTACTGAAAAAGAAGAAGAAAGTGGGAGGCCTCACCTTACCTGACTTCAGAACCTATTATACAGCCACAGTAGTCAAAACAGCCTGGTATTGGTACAACAACAGACACATAGACCAATGGAACAGAATTGAGAACCCAGACATAGATCCATCCACGTATGAGCAGCTGATATTTGACAAAGGACCAGTGTCAATTAACTGGGGAAAAGACAGCCTTTTTAACAAATGGTGCTGGCATAACTGGATATCCATTTGCAAAAAAATGAAACAGGACCCATACCTCACACCATGCACAAAAACTAACTCCAAGTGGATCAAAGACCTAAACATAAAGACTAAAACGATAAAGATCATGGAAGAAAAAATTGGGACAACCCTAGGAGCCCTAATACAAGGTATAAACAGAATACAAAACATTACCAAAAATGATGAAGAGAAACCCGATAACTGGGAGCTCCTAAAAATCAAACACCTATGCTCATCTAAAGACTTCACCAAAAGAGTAAAAAGACCACCTACAGATTGGGAAAGAATTTTCAGCTATGACATCTCCGACCAGCGCCTGATCTCTAAAATCTACATGATTCTGTCAAAACTCAACCACAAAAAGACAAACAACCCAATCAAGAAGTGGGCAAAGGATATGAACACACATTTCTCTAAAGAAGATATTCAGGCAGCCAACAGATACATGAGAAAATGCTCACGATCATTAGCCATTAGAGAAATGCAAATTAAAACTACGATGAGATTCCATCTCACACCAACAAGGCTGGCATTAATCCAAAAAACACAAAATAATAAATGTTGGAGAGGCTGCGGAGAGATTGGAACTCTCATACACTGCTGGTGGGAATGTAAAATGGTACAACCACTTTGGAAATCTATCTGGCGTTATCTTAAACAGTTAGAAATAGAACTACCATACAACCCAGAAATCCCACTCCTCGGAATATACCCTAGAGATACAAGAGCCTTCATACAAACAGATATATGCACACCCATGTTTATTGCAGCTCTGTTTACAATAGCAAAAAGTTGGAAGCAACCAAGGTGTCCATCAACGGATGAATGGGTAAATAAATTGTGGTATATTCACACAATGGAATACTACGCATCGATAAAGAACAGTGACGAATCTCTGAAACATTTCATAACATGGAGGAACCTGGAAGGCATTATGCTGAGCGAAATGAGTCAGAGGCAAAAGGACAAATATTGTATAAGACCACTATTATAAGATCTTGAGAAATAGTAAACCTGAGAAGAACACATACTTTTGTGGTTACGAGGGGGGGAGGGAGGGAGGGTGGGAGAGGGTTTTTTTTATTGATTAATCAGTAGATAAGAACTGCTTTAGGTGAAGGGAAAGACAACACTCAATACATGGAAGGTCAGCTCAATTGGACTGGACCAAAAGCAAAGAAGTTTCCGGGATAAAATGAATGCTTCAAAGCTCAGCGGAGCTAGCGCGGGGGTCTGGGGAACATGGTTTGCGGGGACTTCTAAGTCAATTGGCAAAATAATTCTATTATGAAATCATTCTGCATCCCACTTTGAAATGTGGCGTCTGGGGTCTTAAATGCTAACAAGCAGCCATCTAAGATGCAGCAATTGGTCTCAACCCACCTGGAGCAAAGGAAAATGAAGAACACCAAGCCCACATGACAACTAAGAGCCCAAGAGACAGAAAGGGCCACATGAACCAGAGACCTACATCATCCTGAGACCAGAAGAACTAGTTGGTGCCCGGCCACAATCGATGACTGCCCTGACAGGGAGCTCAGCAGAGGACCCCTGAGGGAGCAGGAGAGCAGTGGGATGCAGACCCCAAATTCTCATAAGAAGACCAAACTTAATGGTCTGACTGAGACTGGAGGAATCCCGGCGGTCATGCTCTCCAGACCTTCTGTTGACACAGGACAGGAACCATCCCTGAAGACAACTCATCAGACATGAAAGGGACTGGTCAGCGGGTGGGAGAGAGACGCTGATGAAGAGTGAGCTAATTATATCAGGTGTACACTTGAGATTGTGTTGGCAACTCTTGTCTGGAGGGGGGATGGGAGGATAGAGAGAGAGGGAAGCCGGCAAAATTGTCAAGAAAGGAGAGACTGAAAGGGCTGACTCAAGACGGGGAGAGTAAGTGGGAGTAGGGAGTGAGATGTATGTAAACTTATATGTGACAGACTGATTGGATTTGTAAACGTTCACTTGAAGCTTAATAAAAGTTATTAAAAAAAAAAAGTAAAAAAAAAAAAAAAAAAAAAAAAAAAGAGTTAGGAAGTGTTTCCTCTGTTTCTATTTTCTAGAACATATTGTGGAGAATTGGTATCATTTCTTCCTCAAATTTTTCTTAGAATCTATCAGTGAAGTTATCACACACACACAAAAAAATTGCTGTCCAGTAGATATTGATTCATAGCAACAGCACAGGACAGAGTAGAACTCTTCCACAGAGTTTCTAAGGAGCTGCTGGTGGATGCAAACTGCTGACCTTTTGGTTAGCAGCCATAGCCCTTAACCACCATGCCACCAGGGCTCCAAAGTCATTGCAGCTTGCTAATTACTAAAGCCTTCCCTAATCGATTTATTTTAGAGTAGGTAAGCTACTTCCTTTTCCTGATATCCAAAATAGTTAAAGAATGTTTACTTTCTAGGAAAACAAGCCATATGTTGTGTCTCTTGCTTGACGCCATAAACTTATTGAGGGAATACTTGGAACAACTAAACTGGATAGTATGTTACCTGACTATTAACTAAGCGTTGACTTTTACTATTTCAGTACAACAGTGAGTTGTGTAGAGGAATTTCTGACTTGTACTTCTTTTTTAATTTGACTGAATTGTATTTGAGAAAATACTCCTAAAACAATATCAATGAAGCAACTTGGTGAACTGGTGTCAAACTCAAAATTTGATTATTTGATTAATTAAGAAAAATAATTCTCTCACTACTTTCTCTTCTCTCTTCTTCCCTGTTACTCACCCTACTTTGTTTACTTTCTATTCTTATATCTAAAGTATAGGGAATATTTGGGTAATGGCTTTTGGTGTATATAATTATCCGTATTTGAAGTGGAGTGCTTCAACCAACCCCTGAGTCTTCTCCTCTTTGAACAGTGGAATTGTTAAAAGTTTAGAAAGGCTTGATAGAAATGATTACACCATATTACTTTGAATGTATTCAAGAGCACCAGGAAGGTCCTGTTATTGTTGTGTGCCATCAAGTTGATTCCAACTCATAGCAACCCTATATGACACAGTAAACTGTCCCATAGGCTTTCCAAGGCTGTAATCCATATGAGAGCAGATAGCCAGATCTTTTCTTCTATGGAGCTCCTGGTGGGTTCAAATCACCGACCTTTTTGTTAGCAGCCAAGTGGGTGCTTAACAATTGCATCATCGGGGCTTCTTAGGATGGCTCTACTTCCCTTCAATTCCTCTAATTTTTATTCACTATGGATTGAAGTTCTGTTAAGTTACAAACTACTCTTCAAGGATTATACAAAAATTCAAATTATACTGGGAGTGGAAGCACATTAACTTAACTGTACACAAACTTGGAAATGACTTTTACAGATTCATTCCCGAGATAAGGTGCTGGGTAGACAAGTACAGGACTCTAGCAAGTGAGTATAGGGATAGGACCCTGAGGCCTGCTAGATAATCAGTGAAAAGGAAGTCAGGGAAAAAGAGGCCTAAACTATAATTTCAATGATGAGTATCATACCAGAAAAACCAGAATGACAAAGAAAACAGAATACAGATTTTTTTCTAATGTATTCTAATTCTCTTTTTTTTTCCTGTTAAGTATACATAATAAGGATAAAGAAAAGAGAGAGAGAAATTGAACAACTGAAATCACCAACTTTCCAGAGTACAAAGAAAAGTTTCAATGCTATTTTTTTTTTAACAATAACGTAGTAACTCGTTTATTTAAATGAGTTCTACACTTGACAACACAGCTCCTATCTCTAGTTATAAAATAAGTTCAGAATTAGTGTGTGGTCATTTGTACCTGATTAGATTAGTCACTAATGCCTGTCCTTTAAATTAAAAGCTATATAATTACTGTTGCCATTTAATGAAATCACATAATACGTTAGTCATTCAATTAATATGCTTTCTGTTAAAATCACTAGGAGTCCAACGTAAGATATCCTGTCTATTTATCTGAGAGAACACATGGCTGTTAAATGCTCAGCTGTGGAGGTACATAACTCAGTGACCTTCTGTGTAGTCAATGAATTATTCATTGCAGTGTAAAAGATTAGTCTAATGGATATTAAATTCCAGGAGAGAGGGTAAAATTTGTGAAATACCTCTGAGGTGCAATACGACTTCCTATCATGAGACTGGACTCAAACATAGCAATGATTGTGAAGATGGTACGGGACTAGTCAGTGTTTGGCTCTATCATACATAAGGTGGTTATGAGTTGGAATCAATTCGATGACATCTAAAAACTACTGGCTCTAATAGTTAATCATATCTGTACTAGTGATATGATATGCGTATATGCCCCATCTCTGTGACAACCATAGCTCTGCCTTCATTACTAGAATAAAAAGCACCTCGGGAAATTGAGAATTAAAATAAAAACTAGAACTGTCAAAAATGAATATATGACCATGCAATATGTTTTTCCCCATAGAAATCTAATTCTCTATATGTGATATTGGGCTGAGAAAACTGTGAGCCAAGAAAGTTAATTCCCCAGTGCTCACCACACCGAGGAGAATAATAGAAAAGCAAGGACCTCCCAGAAGGCAAAGTCAGGGGCATCAGATAAAATGCACTGGGGAACACTTTCCAAAGAATAAAATCTGTGCCTAATCAAAAAATTCCTTACCTCCAGCTTAGGCTGAACTCACAAACTCTTCCCAATGAAACTCAAATACTACTGAGAAGCTATAATTTATTTAAGCCTCCTATTTCCTCCCTTCATTTGTATAAAAATATTTATCAAAGCTGTTGTTAGCTGCTATAGAGTCAGCCCTTGACTCGTGGCCCACGCACGATTGAACGAAACATTGCTGAACCTGAGCCATTGCATAACAATTTGAGAATCGGACCATTTGTGATCCATAGGGTTTCCATTGACTGATATTCCAAAGGAGATGATTAGGCCTTTTTTTGTAGTCCATCTTAGGCTGGAAGTGCTGATGAAACTTATTAAGCATCATAACAATATGCAATCCATCACTGACAGACAGAAGATGACTGTGCGTGAGGCACATTGACTGGGAATGAAACCTGAGACTCCAACATGGAAGATGAGGATTCTACCACTGAACCACATATTAGAGCTACCTGGCCCTGTATTATCATTATATATTTGGTATTTGGAGAGCAGATCAATTATCTTGTAAGGTTTACATCTCTAGATCAAAAGGAGCTAGATCTAGAGCTGTTTTGCAGATGATATTATGGCTATACTGGATAAGGTATTTAGTTGATTCTTTGAGGAAAGAATATGTACATTTGTCAGTAACAGCAGACTTAAGTGGTTTCTACACTACCCTGATCCTTTGAGTTAATGTGTGTCCACATGATTTTCTTAGATTTACTAAATATAGAAAGGTATATATGTTACTTCCATGCAAATGTTGTAAGAGCTGGTATACTATTTGTTTCATTCTCGTTTTTGTGCTCTTTCTCATTCACATTAGCCACATTTTAAGTACGCAATAGTTACTCATCATTAGTGGCTACTGTATTATCTAGACTATTTCCATCATTATTGGAAGGTCTATTGGACAATGCTGTTCTTGACAACAATAACGAAGGGAAGAGAAGTGTTCAGCCAGGAGGTGAAGCCACTTCATTATGTTAGTAAGGAAAAATAAGTACTGAATAACATCACATTACTAGGAAACTTTAGAGAGGTAGCATAGTATGGTTGTTAAGAGCACGGACTGTAGCCAGACTATCTGGTTATTAGCTCAATGACCTTGAGAAATTTCTTAACCTCTCTATGCCTTAGTTTCCTCATTCCTAGTAAAATAGGGATAATAACAGTATCTATACCATTCTTATGAGGATTAAATTAATTGACAAATGCAAAACTCTTAAAATAGGAAAAACCATCTTAGTATCTGAAGAAAAAAGGGAGTTGTAAACAACATCAAAATTGGATTAATGGACTTTGTTGTTGCACCAAAGAGATCTTTCATTTTGTTGTGATCATGTTCACACAGCATTCATGCAATGTGTGAATAAGAACAAGCTGGTGAGGGTTGCACCCCAAAAGAAGCACAGGCCACTATGCTTATGCGATCAGCAGAGGATTGAGTGCTTCAGGGAAATCAAATTGAAGCACTTGAGAGGGTTAGTGTGTGCTGCCCCTGCAGTGCCATAAGGAGAGTGAAAGCTGGGACACAGTAGAACCTTTGTCCAATCCTTAAAAATATTTTCCAGACTAGGATATATTTGAAATCTAATTAATCCATCTCTTGAATCTGTTAAATTATTTATATTAACCTATTGTGAGAGTTTAAAATGGTTATCTAACTCATTTACTGAATATGTATGTGAATATGTTTTCACCTGATTTTACAGCAGTAGACAATAGTCCTTGAAGTGGTCCACAGATTCAAAGCAGATAAATTAGAATCCCAATGTTAAGGGAAATATGTTGCTATACGTTGTCTTAGTTTCTTAACACTGCTTTGACAGAAATGCCACAAGTAGGTGGCTTTAGTGAAGAGAAATTTATTTTCTCACAGTTGAGGGAGCTAGAAGTCTAAATTCAAGGTAGCAGCCTTAGGGAAGTGGTCTCCCTCAGTCATCTCTGAGGGAAAACCTCTCCCAGTTTCTGTAGACCCGACTTTCCTTGATTCCTTGGTGGCAAAATCTTCCCCACCCTTCGTGTTTGCTTCTCTGTGCCTAATCTGCTCTTTTTGTAACTTAAAAGTGTTTCAGATGCCCTATACTGTTATGGCCTCATTAACATAACAGATAAGGCCCTGTACTCAATTGGAATTAAATCCACAGGTATAGGGGTTAGGATTCGCCACATATTTTTTAGGGACAGAATTCTAACCATAACACACTGTTTTTATTTCCTGTTATCAGAGACCACACACTCCTCTGCAGACACTGCCTTGTGTTTTTTTTTTGAGGTACATTAATGCAAGGATTTATTTGTAGGTTCATATACATTTTTTTTTTTAATACATAGGAGACACTCTTAAAAATGAATGCTGCTAGTAAAAACTAAAATTCAGATTTAAAAGAAATTGAATTTCTCCATGTACAGCTTCATTTTTTGTTTTCTGTTGTACATAGGGGGTAAAAGGAAATAAACAGCTAACGTTAAAATATAATCGCAACGAGAGATGCTGCATAGAGGCTAACTCCTCTCTTGAGAAAAAGGAGGTGGCTTGAGGATACCATTATCTTATTTATCTTCTCCTTGTATTGACTTCAAGGACATAAAGGCATACTGCTTTGTGAGGATCACTTCTGCTTCCCACATATTTGGTTTCCAAAGCATAGTCATGAATAGGAAATATGCCCGCCAATATGTTTATGTTCTATAATTCCTTCAAACGTCTTTTGGTAATACATCCATAGTATGCAGAAGTCAATAATTTAAAATTGTGCATTTGTAAGCCTGGGATAACACTAAAATTTTATACTTTCAGAGATTCCTAACTGAATGGGTTTTGGAATAGAATTACTGAATTTTATGACCCAATACCTACTCAAGAATGACTACAGTTACTGCATAGAAAATGTAAAATGCTTGATACTCCTGGATATTCTGAATTACGTCTTTCCTCTCTATGACCGTCCACGCAATCCAAAGGAAAGGTTAGACAGTTATCAAAAATAATAAAGAAGAAAAACTAGTCTAATTTGGGTACAGGAAAAAGCTCTTGGTCTTGATTATTCAGATTGTCTACCCAAATCACTATTGCTAATAGTGGCCCAACTTTGATACTTTCCACCAATATAGATGTAAGTCTGAAATGAACACGTTTACCACTAAAGCTTGTAGACAAGGCTAGTGATTGACAGATATTTTATACCCTGGGATAATGGTTTTCTGAAAAATCAAGGATATTGACCCACTAGACATTGAGTTCATCAGCATTGTAGTGGTAATTAATTCTCAATAAAATGTATTAAGTTTGATATTAAAATAGGAATTCATCTACTAGCTTCTTCTAGGTAGCAATACCAGTTAAAGTATAATTCTCTTTCTGACTCATAGCGACCCTATAGGACAGAGTAGAACTGCCCCATAGAGTTTCCAAGGAGCACCTGGCAGATTTGAACTGCCGACCCTTTGGCTAGCAGCCGTAGCACTTAACCACTATGCCACCAGGGTTTCCATAAGGATTACAGCCTAGGAAACTCTATGGGGTGGTTCTACTCTGTTCTATAGGGTCGCAATGAGTTAAAACCAATTTGAAGGGACACAACAATAAAACAACATAAAAAAGTGGACACATATAGAAAACTAAGAAATTAAAGAAAACAAGGCGTTGAGTTCAACTAAAACAAGTTATGTAAGAAAAACACGGACTTTAGTTCTATTCTCAAGTGAATAATAGTTACATAGTTATAGTCGTAAAAACTGATTATTAAATTAGTCAGAAATTATTCTCTCCAGAAATGATGAGAGGGGCAAAGTTCGTATTTCTGAGAAGTGAGGATCAGTTATAAGAGTTAAGTACTTCTAAGTACTTTCCAAAGCACAATCATGAATAGGAAATATGCCCAACAATATATGTTTGTGTTCTATAATTCTTTCAAATGTCTTTTGGTAATTCATTTATACTACGCAGAAGGGGGGTGAGGATCAGAAACAAGAGCTAAATACTTCACTTGAATTGATAAAACATGAAATAACAGTGCATTGTTTAGAAATATTGAGGTACATACCACAAACAGCAAACATATTGGAAGCTGTATGCAAGAATTTAGCTGCCAATTTAGTTGTCTCCACTTCTCTTACCATCAATGTTTCTTTCTCCCATACTTCAGACATAGGCATACAAACATTTCCATGGTGTCAATTGTGGCTGGAGTGCAAAGAAGTAAGAAATTGGTTTTTTCATGTATGGTTTTCACTCTTCAAAATAATATGCAAATATTTTATGAAATATTTTTTAAATCATCCAAATAACTTGAAGGATTGGTTGACTAGGTTAAAAGGCTTGGAACCATAGACTCAGGAGACAACTTAGTCAATTGGCATAACAGAGTTCACAAAGATATATTCTGCATCCTAGTTTGGTGAGTGGTGTCTGGGACCTTAAAAGCTTTCAAATGGGCCATCTAAGATACAGCTATAGGTCTCTACTCATCTGGAGCAAAAGAGAATCAACAAAACCAAATATTCAAAGAAGAAACTAGTTCACAAGATGAATAATACACAGGAACCACGGCCTTGTCTAGCCCAAGACCAGAAAAACTAGATGGTGCCCTGCTACCACTATCAACTGTTCTGACCAGGGACACAATAGAAGGTTCCAGACAGAATGGGAGAAAATAGAACAAACTCAAATTCCTTAAAAAAGTCAGATCTACTGGACCACTAAAGGAACGCCCAAGACCATCACTCTAAAATAAATTTTGAACATGGAATTGAAGTTATTTTTGCAGGTCACCTTTCAGCCAAATGATAGATGGGCTTATAAAATAAGCAGTATCACCCCTAAGAAAAGTGCTTCCTTAAGCAATGAACAATATGAAACCAAACAGTCAACATTTACCCAACAGCAAGGGTGAGAAGCAGTGGGTTTTTGGGTGGGAATGGTGAGAAGGCAAGGTGGGGTAGGGAAGCTAGATCAATGGAAACAGAACAAACAGAATGGAAAGAAGGAGGATGCTGACCCATTGTAAAAATTGTAAGCAATGGCGTGGAACAATTTGTATAAAAACTGTTAAAGTGGAACCTAATTTGCTGTATAAACTTTCACCTAAAGCACACCAAAATATTAGTAAAAAAATTAAAGACAGAAGACAAACTAAAAAAAAAAAAGCAGAAGTTGAGTGTAGCGAACAGTGTAAAAACAGCGAATGAAGAGTTCCTTGTATTTAATAAAAGTGAGTTTTATTTAAATTTTATAAAAGCCAGTTTTGTGTGTGTATGTTAGCAAAAAACTGTCCATGAAAAGGGTAGGGAGACAGTTAAGCTGAACTGAAAAGTACAGGAGCGAAAGAGAGAAGATGTTAACTGTGTAGTGGCTGGTGGAAAATAGAGAAAGGAAAGAGGACTACTTAACTCAGCAAAGACTCTGAGGAGATAAAAAGTCAGAGCATTGCTGTGCTGGCTGAATTGTCGGTAACGGAAGGATGGTAGACACTCTGATCACATGACAAAATGGAAGGAGCAGACATGTTGTGGATATAGTAAGATTGTAGATGAAATACCCGATGGTTGTTTGAGAACAGGACGCTTTCTATGGGTTTTCTGGGACAGATGATTCTGAGCTGTCTTCTGAGGGTAAAGAACGAACATACGTGTTATGAGGGTTGAGAAGGGTGGGCTTCTGAAGACCATAACAGTGAACACTGTGGCTGTCCTATTCCCTGTGGCATCTCTCTTGTGTTACGTTGTGCCTGGAATGTGGGTGCTGAATAAATGGTTGTGATTTGAATATGTGAAAGATAAAACACCGTAAGAAAAAAGAAAGGGGAAAAAATATAGACCTGCCTGTGCAATATTTAGCAGGATTATTGGACAATATCAAGGGTCCAATTTTTCGTTTATTTGCTTCATGGTGCTTTCTCTTTACATGGAAAAAAAAAAAAAAAGGTGCTGTAGAATCAGTTCCAACTTATGACTATCCCACGTGTGTCAGACTGCTCCATAAGGTTTCAATGGCTGATTTTTCAGAAACAGATCGACAAGCCTTTTTTCTCTGGTGCCTATAGGAGCATCTGGAGGATATAAACTGCCAACCTTTTGGTTAGCAGCCGAGTTCTTAACCACTATGCCACCAGGGCTCCACAGTTTTATATAGCCATTTGTTTTATTCCAAAACAAGAATTCACATTTAGGAAGTTTCTAATCAAATGCATCCATCCTTCCTTCTAATCACACGATCCATTCTGTTCTATGCACTAATCGATTTCTGCCCTTCACTCTAATTCTGCACCAAAGTGAACACAACAAATAAAATTGTGCCCAGTACAGAACTCGGTGAGAAGGAGAGAGTCCAGGTTCAAGTTGGTGTTTTAAGTGCTGAATCACCAAATGCTAACTCAACGTATAGGTTGACATGCACTTTGAAATCCATACGCTCGCACCTTCTCCAATCTGTTTGCTGAATCTTCACCACTCATAAACACTTACACTGCTGAGCACTAATGCATTTCTTCCCCCAAATCTGAGATTTAGAACTGCTGCTGTCTTGCAAAATATATTTCCACAAAGGCAATGGATTTGGGGGGAAAGCTAAATCCTTTCTGAGGAACTGCATTTTGTCACATGCAATGATTTATTCTGCAGGAAAAGAGATTCTATGAGGTACTGTAAGCCCCTTTGGCAAGAAAATTCATTTAGTCAAAAACTTTAATCTATCCTGGTGACAAAATTCACTCTTTAGTTTATTGCTTAAAAATTGAGTTTTATAGCTTTCATGCACTTTTGCAAAAAAAATCTGTCGTTTTACGGTGTACTGTATTTTTATGCAAATAAAGTGCACCTTCTACATTTGTCAATCTCTCCCACCCTTCCCCCCTCCCAGTATTTTTTACAGCATCATGTTAAAAAAAAAAATTGGCATAGCAGCCCTTATGGAGATACCTCTGGGAGATGCAGAGCGGTTGTCTAACAAAAGTAGTAGGTGAGAGTTTTTGCCAAAATACAGTACTTATGGTGACCCTCGGTTGCATAATTTTTTTTTTTAACTAAGTAGAGATTGATATTTCGTACATAAAAGTGGATGGTTAGTTTTGATGTAAATATGTGTTTTTCTCCAAAATATATTGAAGTTTTAATTCATTCTTCTTTATTAAGTTTTCTCAAAGGTTGCATATCTTACAACAACAACAATCCCCATTAATGGCACAATCAATTTATTATGTTAAGACTAAGTTTATTTTTCCTTAAAGAAAAAGGCTGTAGTTATTGCTGGCTGGCAGTGAAAGTCCCATCTCACAACTCAGTCCTCTCTAGCACTACCCCGTGTTGAAGTCCTAGGGTGCTCCTTTATTGCCTGGTGAATATGAGCCCTGCTGGGAAAGTGGTTAAGAGCTCACGCTGCTAACCAAAAGGCTGGCAGTTTGAATCCACCAGGTACTCCCTGGAAACACTATGGGGCAGTTCTACTCTGTCCTATAGGGTCACTATGAGTTGGAATCGACTTGATTGCACACGACAACAAAACTCTTCACTGGACCTTTGTTTACAGAGAGGGGAGCTGGGGCCAAGTTTTTTTTTTTTTTTTTCCTGTTGTGATTGGCTAAAGTAGAGTAGTTGTTAATAAAGATTTTCTGCTTTGCGAGGCTGTCCATTCCCTGATCCTTTGTCTGGTGAGAGCGGGATTTTCCAGGGGCTTCTATTTTTGTCTGCATCTGTTAGCATGTCTGTCTTGCTGCCTTCTCCAAAAATCAGTCTGGGATATATGATGTAGAAAAAAAAAAAAACAAAACAGGAAACTCACCCACGTGTCATTCCTTTGGTGCCAAGGTCCTGAGGTCTCTAGCTGGTCTGCCTTTTCTCCATCTTTAAGAGTCTCCTGATGTTTGTTTTATAAGTACTGTCCTTTTTTTTTTTTTTTTTTTTAACTCTATTCAGTGAGATGAATAGGGAAAAGTATGTCATTTCATTTTTTCATAAGCAGGATTTGGAAGAACGTATATGCATATGTTTTAATCACAATCTTTTTTTATTTTATTGTGCTCTAGGTGAAAGTTTACAGCTCAAATTAATCTCTCATTCAAAAATTTATACACATACTGTTTTGTGACATCGGTTGCTATCCCCAGTATATGACAGCACGCTCCCTTTCACCCCAAGTTGTCTGTGTCCATTTGACCAGTTCCTGTCCCTTTCTGCCTTCTCACCCTACTTTTGGGTAGGAGCTTCCCATTTAGTCTTATATATTTGATTGAACTAAGAAGCATGTTCCTCATGTGTATTATTTTTTGTTTTATAGGCCTGTCTAATCTTTGTCTGAAGAGTGGGCTTCAGGAGTGGTTTCAGTTCTGGGTTAAGAGAGCATCTGGGGGCCATAGTTTCAGGGGTTCCTCTGATCTCTGTCAGACCATTAAGTCTGGTCTTTTTACATGAATTTGTGTTCTCTTCTACATTTTTCACCTGCTTTGTCCAGGAGAAAAGATCTGCTATGTGCTCCCATAAAGATTAGAACCTAGGAAACCCTATGGGCCAGTTGTACTCTTTTCTGTAGGGTTGCTGAGTCATAATCAAGTTGGCAGGACACAACAGCAAAACAACAACTAAGTAGAGCATATAGAAAACTAAAAAATTAAAGAAAACAAGGCATTGACTTCAATTAAAACAAAACATTATGTAAGAAAAACATGGACTATAGTTAACTGAAAAATAGTTACACAGTTATAATCATAAAAACTGATTCTTAAATTAGTCATAAATTATTATTCTGTCCATGAGAAATGTTGAGAGAGGTTAAGCTTGTATTTCTAAGGGGGGTGAGGATCAGTTACAAGAGTTAAGTACTTGTAAGTACTTTCCAAAGCACAATCATGAATAAGAAATAAAAAAAAAAATCCAGTGCCGTCGAGGGCAAAAATATATGTTTGTGTTCTATTAATCTTTCAAATGTCTTTTGGTAATTCGTCTATAGTATGCAGAAGGGTGGGGATCAGTTATAAAAGTTACAAATTTCTATTTTGTTACCTGTCAGGGCAGTTAGAAGAATATTTTGTGTATAATGTTTTCCACTGATAAAAGCTATCTATAACAAATTACAAACTATTGAGAATAGAAATAACATTTTACCTGAATCATATGAACTATACACTTATTAGTGAACACAGTGAGCTGGTAAGAAAGTTTGGATATGAGAGGTGGTGCCAGAGAGGGAGGGTCCTAGATAACTGAGAGTGGAAATAATAATAAGACTGATTCTAAGATAATGTTTATGGAAATATTGAATGTCAATTTGGGGTGATTATAAATATCTAATTGGTTCAATAGACAAAATGAAGGTCATAACTGGGAGTCAGATCCAAGTTTTGGGAATACAGCAAAAAATTAATTAAATAAAACTTAGTTAAAAGAAAGTAAAACGGAAGAACCTTTTGTAATATTAATTACTAATACTTGTTTTTTTTAGGTTTCAATACTTTTTCCCAACAAACAATTGCCCCCTTGACACAACATATTTTTAGATAATTTGCCCACGTCTCTCAAATTTTTCAAGATACTTTTCTCATAGGCCATGTTGTGTGGGAAGCAAGACAAAGGAGTTCATTCCCCAGACAACAGTTCTATAAAAGAGTGAATGAGACCAAAACCAAACTGTCCAGCAGGTTCTCTTTCTTGAACTTTGGAATTAAAATAACAATAGCAATAATTATACAAGGACATCATTTCTTTTGAGCCCCTGTACTGAGAGACTGTGTAAAGAAGAGATGATCAAGGCTACATACACCTAAAATCAAAATAACCAAGCAGCCTTTCAGAAAAAAAATTCAAGATTTGTGTGACCTTAGAGCAATTGAGAAAATAATGTAGCTTCTGACATACCAGTTCCTAGAGCAAATCTTTTGCAAGTCTCATTTTAATCCTCACCTGTGGGGTCTGCCTTTCTTTGTTTATGAGAATTCTATTTTTTTTAAGTGTTAATCAAACTCTCTCATTTAAAACCCACTGCCTTTGAGTCAATTCTGACTCAGAGTGACTCTGCAGGACAGAGTAGAACTGCCCCACAGGGTTTCCAAGGAGCGCCTGGCATATTCTAACTGCTGACCTTTTGCTTAGCAGCTGTAGTACTCCACAACTACGCCACCAGGGTTTCCTCTCTTATTTAGGTCAATGCTATTCTCTAAGTCTAAAGAATTCAATACATAAATGGTATTTTCATGTGTTAGCACTTGACTTTTATTCTGAGATTTAGATTGTAATTGCCAATCTTTGCTTTGGAAGCTTATATATTAAAAAAAAAAGTATAAACCATGAAGAAACAAGGAGAGATCCAAGAGTTGTTTTACGATTTACCAGTGTATGAGTTAACTAATTTAAAGACTATATATATATATATATATATATATATGTATATGGTGAGTGATAAAAAACAGTGGAGAAAAATTTCTAAGAATAACTAATCAGCTCAGGAAAATGTATGGCTAAAAAATTCAAGACAAATAATAATTTGTGCATGAATAAATATGTAGTTTGACAAAATGATATATTACAATAAAATTAATTAAAAATGGCAACAGAAGATAATAAATATGATAAATTTTCCAGGAGACCAGAATTGAGAGAGCCATATTGAACTGGAAGGCTCCAGGGATGTCTAGATCATGCTGGGGGAGAAGGGTAGAGAAGTTTTACAGTTACTTTGAGATGGGAGTTTTAAAATGAATACGAGAAGGATAAGATCACAAATAACCAGAGTATACCAGAGAGTTAATGGAATCTGGAAAAAGACTATTCACTCAGGGGAAGAGGGAACATCATAACCAGGAAAGGTCTCTTTTTTGAAATAATGAATAATAAAACCCTTAGCTGTGAAGTAACACCTAAAAGCTTGTGACCCTAATACCATCCAGCATGTTTTCTCCCTTTTCAAAATGGGCAACTGAGAGCTTAACATAACTAAGGCCATGATAAACCTATAAGTTTTTCTTCCTCTGCCTGCCTCCTCACCTACCTTTGTTAATGACTTTGTTTTGACCAAATATTAATGACTTAGCTCTTTGTTTTAAACTGATGCAAATAATCTTTTGTTCTGGTTGTACTACCTGTGACATACAACCCCTACAGGAAAGTTGGAGCCCAGGTATCAGATATGTATGTCTTTAGCCTAATAATGTCTGGCAGGGGACTACAAAGACACTTGTAACCCTTGTAAGATTCTATATGAGCTCTAATGTAAAATTGTTCTTTGGGGCTCCACAGAGACAGCCTGTGTTGCTGCTGGGTCCCCAGTGATGTACGCATCTCCTTAATAAACTCTCACTCCTTCTGACTTGGAGTATGTTTCATTGGCTCAACTGCTCCAGGGCACGGACCCTCATTAGGTAACAAGCAGAAGATAAGTCTGGTTCTTTCTGGGTTACCTGAGGATCTTAGAGGGTGTTACAGTACAGTTGCATGACTGTGAAGTCGTAAAAATATGGTGCAGACCAAGAATGTTTCCTCAGAGCTAAATCATTGTTACAGAACTGATCCTGTACACAAGAGTTCCTAACTATTATTGTGCTTCTACTTACTAGTTTTCTGGCACGCCTTCACCTACATCTTACCCTGCTATTGTGGTACTCAGTTTGCAACATACTTAGGAATTTTTGCTTGAACAAGAAAAGTATATACCTCTCATGGAAACCCTCAAGCATGTCACTAGTCTGGTTCTTTTTTTCCCCTTTTCTTGTTTATATATATATATATATAAAACACGACATTTACAAATTCAGATGTATGACTTAGCGATATCATTTAAATGTTGTGCAGCCACTCCTCTTAACCTATGCCAAATTTCACATCACCATAAATCCAAACTCACTGCTTAGCAAAGGATGGCTCTCCATCTCCGCCTCCCTGATGCCCCCAGTAACCACTAGTAAACTTTAGCCTCTGTACATTTATTAATTCTTATCATTTCCTATAAGGAGATCATACAATATATGTACTTGTGTGATTAACTTACTTCACTCAGCACAGTGTTTTCAAGGTTCGTCCATGTTGTCACATGTATTAGGATTTCATTTCTCTTTATGGCTGAGTAGTATTCCATTGTATGTATGTGCTACATTTTGTTTAACCATTCATATGTTTATGGGCATTTAAGTTGTGTCTACCTTTTGGCAACTGTGAATAGTGCTGCAATGAACATTGGTGTACATGTATCTCTTAGCTTTGCTGCTTTCAAGCTCCTCGAGTATATACCTAGGAGAGGAACTGCTGGGTCATGTAGCAGTTTCATGTTTAATTTTTTGAGGAATCCACCACACTGTTTTACATAATGGCTGTACCGTTTTTCATTCCCACCAGCAACAAATAAGAGTTCCAATTTCCCAATATTCTTGCCAACATTACTATTTAATTTTTTTTTTTTTAATCTTAGCCATCCTAAACTAAAACCAAAAACCTGTTGCCATGGAGTCAATTCCAACTCATAGCAACCCTATAGGACAGAGTAGAACTGCCCCATAGAGTTTCCAAGGAGCAGCTGGTGGATATGAACTGCCAACTTTTTGGTTAGCAGTGTGGTAGGTCTTAATCACCTTGTCACCAGGGTTTCCTTAGCCATCCTAGTGGGAGTGAAATGATATCTCACTGTGGTTTTGATTTGCATCTCTCTGATGGCTAAAGACATTGAGCATCTTTTCAGGTGTTTGTTGGCCACTTGAATATGCTCTTAGGTGAAATGTCTATTCAAACTTTTACCCATTTTTTGATTGGGTTATTTGTATTTTTGCTGTTAAGTTGTAGAAATTTTGCACATATTTTGGATATTAGACTCTTATCAGATATATGGCTCCCAAAAATTTCCTCCCAGACTGTAGGTTGTATTTTCACCTTTTTGATAAAGGTTTTTGACTAACAAAGGTATTTAATTTTTATGAAGTCCTACTTATCTATTTTGTCTTTTCCTGGTCATACGTTTGTTATTATATCAGATAATTCATCATTAAAATCTAGGTCCAAAAGCTATGCCTTATATTTTCTGCTAAAAAAATTATGATTTTAGTTTTTACATTTAGATCATTGATCCATTTTGAATTTGTTTTTGTGTCTGATGTGCGGCTGGGGGGGGCAGGGAGGACATGGATCCTGATTCATTTTTCTGGTCTGGAAATCCAATTTTCCTAGCAATATTAAAGAGGCTCTTCCTTCACCATTGAATGAATATAGCACCTGTCTTTAGTTTTCTAGTGCTGCTATAACAGAAATACCACAAATCGGTGGCTTTAACAAACAGAAATTTATTTTCTCACAGTTTAAAGGCTAGAATTCTGAATTCAAGGTGCCAGTTCTAGGGGAAGTCTTTCTCTTTCTGTCAGCTCTGAAGCTTTTGAGCTTCTGTTCCTGGACAATCTTCAAGTGGCTTGGCATCTCTCTTCCCCATCTCTGCTTCCTAGCTTTCTTGTCTAATCTTTTTTATATCTCCAAAGAGATTGACTTAAGATACACCTTATATTAATCCTATCTCATTAACGTAACAAAGACAACCCACTCCCAAATGGGATTAAAATCACATGCATAGAGGTTAGGAATTACAATACATATTTTCAGGGAGCATAATTGAATCCATAACATTCCAACATTTGGTCCCCGAAAATTCATGTCTTTGTCGCATGCAAAACACATTCACCATATCACATCATCCCAAAAGCCTTAAATGACACCAAGATAAACATCTCATCTTCAGAAGCATCTAAATCAAATATGAGTGAGACTTTAGGCACATTCCCTTCTGGAACAAAATTCCTCTTCATCTGTGAACCTGTGAAATTTACAAGACAAGTAAACTGTTTCCAAAGTATAATATAGAATAGGCACAAGGTAGACATTTCCATTACAAATGGGAGAAATTGGAGAGAAAGAAGGAATAACAGGAACCTAGTAAGTCCAAAATCCAGCAGAACAAATTACACTAGCTCTTAAGGCTTGAAAATAGTCCTGTGTTCTGTGAGACCATCTGGATAATGGCACCATCCTCTAGACTCTGGGTGTTGGTAGCATTCTCTGGATTCTGAGTGGAGGCCCTTTAACTCTGGGCTTCAGCTCTGCCTTCCAGGCCCACTGGGATGGCTATTCTGCTCCCTTGAATTTGAATGGTTCCATTCTTCTAGTCCATATGAGTGACAAAGCCACCCCCTTGACACTTCAAGCCCTGTTCTCCTGTCCTTTGAGCATGGAAGCTCCTCCTCTGCTTTGTGTGGTGGCACCTCCCCTTTGGAATTCATGAAGAACAGCCCCAACTTGGAATCAAGTTGGTGAAGATCTGTCTCTTTGAAACTGAGGAGGCCATGGCCTCACCTTTTGAGATCCAGAAGACCGTGGCCCCACCCTTTGAAACTGAGAAGGCTGTGTTTCCCGTGCTCCTTCCAAAAGTTCTGCTTATCTTTGAGTTGCTCCAGGCATGTTCCTTTTGCACTGGCAGAAAATAAGGCTACAGGAATTGACGGAATACCAATTGAGATATTTCAACAAACAGGTGCAGTACTGGATGTGCTCACTTGTCTATGCTGAGACATTTGGAATGCATCTACATGGCCAACGGAATGGAAGAGATCCATATTTGTGCTCGTTCCAAAGAAAGGTCATGCAACAGAAGGCAGAAATTATCTAGCAATATCATTAATATCACACACAAGTAAAATTTTTCTGGAGATCATTAAAAAGTGATTGCAGTAGTACATCAATGGGGAACTGCCAGAAATTCAAGCCAAATTTAAAAAAGGATGTGGAAAGAGAGATACCATTGCTGATGTCAGATGGATTATGACTGAAAGCAGAGAATACCAGAAAGATGTTTTATTGACCGTGCAAAGGCATTCGACTCTGTGGATCATAACAAATTACAGATAACACTTCAAAAAACGGGAATTACAGAACACTTGATTTTGCTCATGAGGAATCTATATGTAGTCCAAGATGCAGTCATTTGAACAGAACAAGGGGATATTGCATGGTTTACAGTCGGAAAAAGTGAGAGTCAGGGTTGTATCCTTTCACTGTTCTTATTCAATCTGTATGCTGACCAAATTACCTGAGAAGATGGATTTTGTGTAGAAGAATACGGCATCAGGATTGGAGGAAGACTCATGAACAACCTTCAATATGCAGATGACACAACCTTGCTTGCTGAAATTGAAGAGGACTTGAAGCACTTACTGATGAAGATCAAAGACCAAAACCTTCAGTGTGGATTACACCTCAACATAAAGAAAACAAAAATCCTCCCAACTGAACCAATAAGTAGCATCATGATAAACAGAGAAATACTGAAGTTGTTAAGGATTTCATTTTGTTTGAATCCACAATCAATGCCCATGGAAGCAGAAGCCAAGAAATCAAATGACACATTGCATTGGGCAAATCTACTGCAAAAGATCTCTTTTAAGTGTTAAAAAGCAAAGCTATCACTTTAAGGACTAAAGTATGCCTGACCCAAGTCATGGTGTTTTCAAGTGCCTCGTATGCATGTGAAAACTGGATAATGAATAAGGAAGACTGAAGAAGAATTGATGATTTTGAATTATGGCGTTGCTGAAGAATATTAATTATACCATGGACCGCCAGAAGAAGGAACAAATCTGTCTTGGAAGAAGTACAGCCTGAATGCTCCTTAAAAGCAAGAATGGCAGGATTTGGTCTCATGTACTTTGGACACATTATCAGGAGGGACTGGTACCTGGAGAAGGACATCATGCTTGGTAGAGGGTCAACTAAAAGAAGAATATTCTCGACCAGATGGATTGACACAGTGGGTTTTTCAGTGGACTCAAGGGCAACGATTATGAGGATGGAGCAGGAGCAGGAGCAGGCAGTGTTTCATTCTGTTGTACCTAGGGTCTCCTCACAACTGACTCATTGGCACATAACAACAACATTCCTTACTCCTATTTTTGGGATGCATGTGATCAGGATGGGAAAAAAAAATGTGCAAAAAACATCCCAACTTCAAGAGATGAATGGCTGAATATAGATATTTATTAAATATTTATATTAACTGTTCATGCTTTAATATTTATAAGTGAGATTCTCTATTAAAAAAAATGAGGACACAATTATCCACATGAGGTTGACATTTTGGGGCTGGTATCTGGAGTTAGAATTCTTAATCCAAGTTCTTATAACGGAATACACTGGTACTTTTATTAGAACAAATTGATTTACTGGTGCTGTAATTGTAATAGTAAAACTAAAGAATACAGAATAAAAGTGTACATTTTGAAATATGATATTATTGGCCCCTTTTCATAAAAGATAATTCTATTTTCATAAAAGATAATTTTTTCATAAAAGATAATTCTATTTTCCAATAAGAAAATAAACAGTTTTTTTAAAATAAATTTTCCTATCAATCATGCTAAAGGCCATCTAGCTTCATTGGAACTGATCATTCCGGACAACATCCAACTGAGATATTGTCATTCCTTAAATAGTATTTTATGAAATGTTTCAACAACAAAATTACTGTAGATACTCTATAAATTTTTAAGGCGACCATTTTATGAAACTCAAATTGAGCTACTTTCATAGAAAATAAAAACCGAATGTTGACTGAAATGAGCTCAGAAAGTTCTTAAAGGAATTTTTATTTTAAGGTCACTACTCTCCCAGAGCTAACAAAAAAAAAAAATCTTATTTACAAAGACCCAAATGAGTGCTAGGAAGAAGCTGACCTTTGTAAGATTTCAGCTCTGACTTGATGATGGATAGTAGCAAGGAAAAACCAAATCTGGAACCTTGGGGAGCCATACATGAAGACTTCAGAGATGTCAAATGTTATTTGAAAGTGGCCAATGATAAATAGTAAGTAGAGAGTTTTTAATAATGAAACAATTTGTAATAAAGAACCTGCTTCTTTTACTTGCGTTATAAAGTAGAAACCATTCTAGATTTCTCTTTTCTCTTACCACTTCACCGACTATGCTTTCCTTCCATGTAATTGGTCACCCACTTGGGACAAATCACTTTCTCTTGCATGTTACCTTGTAAACTAGGTTTGATGCCAATTCGTCATTATCTCTTTGAGCTACAGCAGGAGCCCCCAGTTTTAACTCACCTGCTCTATCACACCCATTTCATTTCTATATTCAGTTTACAGTCTACATCCTCAGAGAAAGTTTCCAAAATAGATCTCCAACAAGTTACAATTATCCCCAACAACTTTCAATGACCCCAAATATCTACAAAGTCCTGAGTATATGATCAAGGACAGATGATGAAATTATGTTAAAGATAAAGGATAAGGCAAAAAATTAGTCTATCAAGGTCTAATAAAGTATTGGTAGGATTAGGGCACAGGTGAAATCCTAGACTAAGAAAGAGTAGTAGCAATATGCAGATATAAAAAATAGATACATTAAATATTATTTAGCCTAAATTATTGAACACCTTACCTAAGCACCTGGAATAGAAGGATTATTAAGGTCTCATACTTCCCATGAATTGTTTCACATTTAGCATGAAGACAAAAGCCATTCAGTTTGACAGGCACTATATACTCAGGAGAGCATGAGGTCAGAAGGAACACAGAAGAGTGATTGCTCAACTAGACCTGGGGCAGTCAATTAAGCATTTGCTTTAAAACGTATGAGCTTACACAGTGGCATTTTGGCTTAAACTTCAAGAATGAGAAGAAATATTTGGGTGGTGTAGCCAAAGACCGCATTCAGCTATTACTTAAAGACATACTCCACCATTTTTTAGTTTTCTAATCCATTCATTTAGGTACTCACTTGTCACTTTTCTATCAAGCCAATAATAGTGTGCACATCAATAAACTGGGAAAGCAGGAAGCTATTGAGGGAAGCTCTTGACAGGCAGGGTAATAAAGAAGGGTAATAAAGAAAAGAGTGCAATCTTTGGGCCAGAGATACCTGTAACTGAGCCTAGCTCTGATGAGCACTATCTACACATATGATTTGCTTCAGTTTTTTTTAATCATCTTAATTTTTGATGTCTATTATTTTTGAAATAGAAGAGTTTTTACCAAGAGTATTTACCAAAAGGGTACTTTTGATATAAATGACACAACACAAGATCTTTCCAATAGTAACAACGCTGAACATGAGTTAATGACCACCTCCCACCACCACCCTTAAATAACCTTTTTCACAAAATTATTATTTTTCAAAAAAATCTTTTTAATAATGTGAACAATTCTGGATACCCATGCTAAATTTGTAGTCTAGATTTTCATTAGATGTGACAAACTAGTGTATATCATATACTTAGGTGTGTTTTTTACCCATTAAATACTTAACATTATAGTCATTGCATACCATTTTTTCTCAGGTGTCTTTTTTTATGTTGTCTTTGGGAACAAAATCAATGCAGTAGCTAAACTAAAGGCCCTTGAATTAACAGCCTCCCTTGGAGTCCCAACTCTACCTTCTATTATTTCTGTGACACTGGAGAACTAACTTAAACTTTCTGACCTTCAGCTTTCTCTTGTGTAAAAGGGAGAGAGTGTTATGACCTACTTCATAGGGTTGCTGCAAAGATTAAATAAGATGATGTGTATAAAGGCCTATGTAAGGACTCAATAAATATCAGCTGCTACTTCTGTTATTGCGTTGTTTTGTAGTTGTTGTTAATGTTGTTATTTCAAAATGCTATTCTCTCTCATTCAGCTGAAATCAGATGGTAATCTGTATTGCTTGGGGCCAGATCAGTGGAGCCAATGTTGGGCTCTAGAGAGTTAATGTTTTATATCAAATAACAGGGGCAATGTACCTCAAATATAACAGAAAATTAATACCCAGCTCTGTTACGCCTGAGTAACAGCCAGCAAATAAGAAGCTGACTCAGAAGAGCACTGCTTCATCACCTCTCAGTAGGCCTTGCATATGGTAGGCCTTCATCAAGTATTTGTGGATTAAATTAGTGGAAGCCACAGGTGAAACAAGATAATGAATTGTTTAATTCACCATATTAGTTTTCTATTGATGCTGTAAAATTTCCCACAAACTCTGCAGCTTAGACAATACAAATGCATTATCTGACAGTCCTGGGGGCCAGAAGTCTGAAATGAGACTCACTGGGCTAATGTTAAGGAGTGTACAGGACTGTGTTCCCATCTGGAGACTCTGAGGGAGAATTTATTTTCTTGCATTTTCCAGTCTGTAGACCAATTACATTCTTTGGCTTGTGGACTTCTTCTATCATCAAAGCCAGCAATGGTGGGTTGAGTTCCTGTTACATTGCATCATTCTCACTCCTTTTCTGCCTCCTTACTCTACCTCTAAAAACCCTTGTGATTATATTAGGCCCACCCAGATAATCCAGGTTCATTGTCTCATCTCAAGGTCATCTTATTAGCAATCGTACTTCCACCAGCCATCTTAATTCCCTTTTGCCATGTACCCTACATACTCAGTTTCCAGGGATTTAGACATGAATATTTTTGGGACACCATTACTCAGCTACTATATTCACTCTCCCAAGGAAATTCAGGAAGATTAGCAGGATAGTATACTTTTACCCCGATTTACAAATTTAGAGAGGTTTTCTAAACAAATTTAGATAGCTTGTCTTAGTAAATATGTATTTAATTGTCTTACATATATAACATAATATATATTTTAAACAGATGTATTGTTTAGCTGAAATGTGCTTTCTTACTTTAATTCAGACTCTAGAAGTATGTGTGTACGTGCTTTAAGTGAGTATGGGATGCAGGTTCCTGTATTCTTAGGCAAAGTAAAATAAGTGCCAAAGAGAGAGGCAAATAAGTTTTACAAGGTGATGAAGGTAGAAACAATTTAGCAATTTAAATTGAGAGGTTTGGGGGAGGGTTTAAAGGTGAACGTAGGATTGCAGCTGAAGAGTGCAGTCTGCCTGAAATAATAATGTGAAAATGAATAAATGAATACCACATGTAGCTTGAGCCAAGGATCTTTAGGATTTTGATGAATAAAAGAAGTAAGGCAAGCATCTAGTTACCCAAAATAGTATATGTTAGAATATGATTTAGAATAATTTATCATCTTTCTCTCCACTAATCAAAAACATAAAAGGTGTCCACACAAAAATTTGGACACAATGTTGATAGCAGTAGTATACATAATATTCAATAAGTGGAAACCACTCAAATGTCTACCAACTGATGAAATGATAAATGAAATACAAACGGATATAATGTGACAATAAAAGGAAAGAAAATACTGATACATGCTAGTATGGATAAACCTTGAAAACATCATGCTAAGTGAAAGAAACCAATCACTCACAAAAGAAATAAGCCCACATATTACAGGATTCGATTTATACGAACTCTCAAGAACAGACAAATATATAACCCACCACCCAGTACTGTCATATAGAGACAAAAAATAGGTTAGTGTTTCCCAAGTCTTGGGGGGAGGGGATTTAGGGGGTGATGGCTAAGAAATGTGGTCTTTTTTTGAAGTAGTTAAGATGTTTTAAAATGAACTGTGATAAAGGTTGTGCAACTCTATAAATACGCTAAAAGCCATTGAATTGTACATTTTAAATTGCTCAGTTGTATGGTATTTGTTTTTTTTTCTTATGGTATATGTAACCCATAAGCCAGGAACTGTTCTAAGTGCTTGAGAGATATTAACTTCTTTAATCCTTATCACGACACTGTGAGATACATGCAGCTATTACTCCTTTTAATAATGAAGAAACTGAGGCGTGGAGAGGTTAAGTGTCTTGCTCATTGATGATACAACCAGGAAGTGGTACAATCTGCAGGTGAATCCAGGCCAATCTGCATACAGAGTACATGCTTTTAGTCTTTAAGCCATGCTGCCTCTATCAATAAATTTATTTACATATTTGTGGAACAGCAGGAAACAGATGACTATATGTGAAAAAAATAGTAACTTAATGAGTGTTTTGCTGTCCCAAAGGCCCAGCAGCCTTATGTATACCAGGCCTTGCTCTGGTCAAATTGCAAACTCAAAAGAGTTTTAATTTTCAGAATAAAACATCATCTTCTTACTAATGCTTGGTACTCTTTCAATCAGCATTTACTCTGTGTATCAATGACCTGAAACCACTGGTAGTAAGCAACCATGCCTACAATTGTCATGTCCTGGGTTGCTGGCTCAAAGCAGTGGTTTCTTTCAGTTGACACATATTGCTTAGCTGCTGGCCTGACAAGTTGTTTTCTCAGTGAAGCTCCACAAAACACTATTGATTTTGGCTGAAAGGCTGAAAAAAGGATCACTATCTTGTTATCATCTTCTTCCATAGGCCTTGGGGCTGTAGTTGTTCTTTGGCAAGTTGCCATCTTGGGCAAAATACGTTTGGTAGACGAATCCATATATTAAAAAGAATTAAATATACCAATACTGAGGGATTTCTGTGCTTTCCTTTTTTTTAACCCGTTGAATAAACTGCAATAGGCAGCTTTCCTCTTGAGTGCATGTCTTAAAGATGAGTTATTCAACTACTTAATAAAGGCCTTCTGGGCTGAAGAAATTTAACTTTCTGGACAAGGGGGAACATTCTACTGAAATATAAAGGGAGGATTTCTAAAGCTCAGTGACAGTCTTAGTAGATATTTTTACGTTTATTTTGAATTTCTTTTTCTTTTCCTCACTATCTTTGCTGATCATTATGAGGCAAGTCCTTAAATTTTCATACAGATGTCTATTTATCTTAAGGTAAGAACAAAATGTCAGTGGTCACAGTTGAATATACTCATTCTACACCTAAATTTTTGGTTATATTAGAAGAAATCTGTACATGGTGTTGGAGCTATTATGAGTGTCTTTCTCCTTGAGAGACTAAGCAAAAAGATATCTTCATCATGTGACCTACATTCCAATATCAGTTACCCTATGTACCAGCTGAAGACAAACACTTAGACAAACGAGAGGGAGAAAAGCAGTTGCTTAACCTACTCCTAGAACTATAACTGCAAATACTTCTTACCCGGCACCATCTTAAAAACCCCAGAACATTATCTCACATATTCCCTATGGAAACATCGTGAGATAAATTTCATTAACCTCCTCTAATCGATTGGGAACACTGGTGGCGTAGTGGTTAAGAGCTATGGCTACTCACCAAAAGGTGAGCAGTTCTAATCCACCAGGTACTCCTTGGAAACCCTATGGGGCAGTTCTACTCTGTCCTATAGGGTCGCTATGAGTCGCCCTGGCAACGAGTTTTTTAATAAATAGAACACTGAATTTTCATTGCGCCGATGCTGTCTGACCAAATTGAACTCGGACCTATCTGTTTCAAAATATGCACCTTTCAAACGTGATGGTATCTTCTGTGTCCCTTCTCTGAGCCTCAGTTTAATCCATCTCTAAATCATAAATGATAATAATTTACTGGATAATAAACGGCCGGGCAAGGTTTCGTTCTGTTGTACATGGGGTGGTAATGAGTCAGAATCTCCTGGAAGGTACCGAACAACAGCAACAACAAGTTATAAGTGTTGGTCCTTTGGTCACATTTAAGCTAAGTTTTATGCACTGAGGAAGTACAGTGAAAATTTAGAAGGTGTTTAGAGAGTTATTTTTACCACCCCTCCTTACACACACGCACATCCCAAAATAGAGGGGGAAACATAAGATTTAACATTGAGGCTCAAGTTTGCTGTTCACTAACTAAACTGTCCTGAAGAAGTCCCTTGATTTCTCATATAATCAGTTAGTGCATGTACAAAACAAGAATATTAATCTATCTAGGTTATCAAGTTGTTGTTAGGAGTAAATATGTAAAAGCACATTGTAAAGACAAAAATATGGAAATATATGGCGTTATAATAAACAAAAGACGTTACTTCAAACTAAGAAAAAATTTAGTAAGAAAATTTGGCATTTATTCAGTATGAATGCTT
This sequence comes from Elephas maximus indicus, assembly GCF_024166365.1. Lineage (NCBI taxonomy): Eukaryota > Metazoa > Chordata > Mammalia > Proboscidea > Elephantidae > Elephas > Elephas maximus. The sequence goes on from NC_064835.1 coordinate 51,776,061, forward strand.
TCATTAACTTATTTTTAAATGACAACTTGTAATTTCTCCCTTTAATATAGTTCCATTAAAAAGTTAGAAATGTAATAATAGAAAAAATTATGAAAGTGATAAAAAGCATTGAAGTATCCCATATATTTTTGTTACTTCTGTAAGAATATAGTATAGGTAGGACAGAGTTAAAAGTGATTTTGACCCTGAGATTCGATAAGTGACACAAAACATACAACTCCTAATACTCCCAACAAAACCAATCAACCATCTAATGAAAAGAGCACAAACCCTAAGCTGAAAACATAGAGGGCCAAAACAAATAGAAAATGGCAGAGTGAATATGAAACCTTTGTAGTCCAACGTTCTATAGCAGTAAGTGGCTTCACTTAGCATAGAATTGATCTAAGGAAAAATAGAGGGCTTGACACCGTGAGACTAAATAACCAAAACCAAATCCATTGCTGACGAGCTGATTCTGACTCATAGCGACCCTAAAGGACAGAGTAGAACTGCCCCATAGGGTTTCCAAGGAGCGCCTGCTGGATTCGAACTTCTGGCTTTTTGGTTAGCAGTTGTAGCTTTTAACCACTATGCCACCAGGGTTTCCTGAGACAAATTAGTTCCTCAGAACACTCAGCATAACTCTGTTGACAGCAACTAACAACTACTCAGTTTGGCACATGAGGGAAATGTTGGTTCAGTGGCAGAATTCTTGGCTTCCATGTGGAAGAACCGTGTTGGATTCCAGCCAGTGCACCTCAAACCCAGCCATCACTCATTTGTCAGTGGAGGCCTGCGTGTTCCTATGATGTTGAACAGGTTTCATCAGAGCTTCTAGACTAAGACAGATTATGAGAAAAGACTTAGAGATCTACCTCCAAAACATCAGCCAGTGAAAACCCTATTGATCATGACTTTCCTATCTCATTGTGCATGAAGTTGCCATGAATGAGGGGGAGGTGGAAGGTAACATGACTGCAGTTAACAACTACTATTACAGCTACTGATATAAAGCCTGTTACCTACATCTTGAAGGGGAAGAGAAATGACCTTATGAATGTAAAAATGTAGATTTTTATTATTGTTTTTCCCATATTCAGACTGAATAAGGGTGCGTTTTGTCCATTTGTCAAGATTTCCTTGTCTGTTATCAGGTTTCAGAAGTCAATAAATAAAATGGGAACGGTCTAACACATATTGCTGACATTATTAGTGATATTACTACGAGGTTCTTCTGACCAGAATTTTTAAATATATATTTAAAATTAATATGAGGAAGTAGAAAAATGTGCTTAAGTATTGTTATAATTTGGGACATGAAAATCAGGATATTTTAATCAGAAATTTATCGATGAAGAATCAGAAAATAATGATTTTTTAAACTGGAAAAGGGCAACAGGTGAAAATGTGTTTGGGTCTATAAAATAGGACAAAATAAAATAGACACATTGGTAATAAATGCATTAACAAAAGAGTAACTTAGAACAGACATACCAGAAAACCAACAATGAAGGGACAAGGTGACATAAGGCTGTATAAATTATTTTGAATGTTTATGGGTATCATAACTATAAGACAGAAGAGAAACGTAATGACCTTTTATTCATCAAAATGTACCTAGTATTCTAAATAAAAATAGTGAAAGAGACTGTTAGGAATTTTGAATTTCAATGAAAATGTGTTTTAATACAGGGGTGAGGCATGTGACAGCTGAACAAAGAGGGGGGGAAGGGAGGTGTATTAAAAGAAAAAAAAACGTATTTAATACTTCTTTCTCCAATTTCCAGTGACACTAGGTGATGTCCTTTGGTTTATAAACTTGGCTTGGGCTGTATCATATTTAAAAGTTGATCTGTTTGAGGATGAGAAAGAAATTGCTAAGAAAGGGCATGGGGTTTTTGCCACATTGAGAGTTACCGCCCAGAAATTAGCAATGGCACAACTCAGCTTAATTTTTTTTTTTAGTCAGCAAGATAGTAAAATAAAAACTACAACAATAACAACATCGAAACCTTTGTGAAAAGTGATGAAAAGAAATGTGTGTTTGGATTAATCACTGGAAATCATGTATTGGAACCATATCAAAACACTATAGGAAGCAGGGATTTCACCAGATAAAGTTGTAATAAAATACAAGCCTTTTTAATAGTACATTGGGATTATTATTTACATTCTAATTCTTAGTGTCAGTTCTGCATTTACTATTAAGCACTATATCTTTAGGTTTTATGGTTGAGTAAAGATGCAACTAAAACAGAAAAGGTAAAACAATTTTGGAAACAAAAAAAAAAAATAAGGTAAAAGATGAATAACTAAGCCAGTGTGTCAGTGCTGTGATAATATATATAGCAATCAATAAACAAAATAGAGAATCCACAATTAGATCTTTAGACTCTATTGATTTTCAACAAAGATGTCAAAAAAAAATTCAATAGGTATGAAATTTTTTTTTTTTTTAATTCGATGCTGGAAAAACTTGACATCTGTGTTGAAAAAGAAAAATATCCATCAATCTATTCTGATATAACTGATTGACTAAATTAATAAATGGGGAAGAAAAACAAATTTTTCATGGAAAAGAATTTCAAATAATTTATGTAGGCAATCTGCTCTCAAGGTAGAGGAGCATAACTTCCCAAAACTTAGGTGTTGACAAGCTTTAGGTGTTAGGACACAGCAGAACTCCCCCATAGGGTTTCTAAGCAGTGGCTGGTGGATTCAAACTGCCATCCTTTTGGTTAGTAGCTAGGTTCTTAACCATGGTGCCACCAGGGCTCCACTGCACCACTGGGGCTCTATAAAGAGAAGAGGAGGGAGAAATGTAGAAGATAAACCATTGGCTAATTTTAACAGAATAGATTGAACCCCACCCTCCCAATTTAATGAGATCGGTGGATATTAGTTAACAAGATAGTTTCTGCCCCTCCACTTAGCCGTATCTTTTGAGATTCAAATTTAATTTTTTTTTTTTGACTTCAAACAGGAAAGAAAGGACTTCAGGTGAAACAAAAGCAGCTGGCAGAGTAATTTTGGTAAGGGATTCTATTAAAGTGAATATTTGGTTTCCTAAGGGGGTAGCTATGAGTGGGAATCAACTCGACGGCAGTGGGTTTTGGTTTTTAAGTAAGAAAACGCCAAAATGAAAGCAAGATATCCGCTATCAACTTCTCCCTTTGACAATAGTATACGTGTTTAATATGCTATGATGAAAATGGGATTTTATGGTACTCCTACCAATAGCAATAGTCTTGACTTTTCATAAGAAAAACATCACACGAACTCAAAAACTGTAGTATCCTATAAAATATTTGGAAACCCTGATTGTGTAGTGGTTAAGTGCTACGGCTGCTAACCAAAAGGTTGGCAGTTCGAATCTACCAGGCGCTCCTTGGAAACTCAATGGGGCAGTTCTACTCTGTGACCAGTAAAGTTCATGAAAAAGTCCGGGAATCTGCCATAGCCAAGAGGAGTCTAAGGAGACACAATAAATAAACATAATGTGACAATCTGAATGGGAACCTGAATGGGGTAAAAATGAAGAAAATCTAAGTAAGCTATCAACTTTACTTAATTAAAAATCAAAAGCTAAGTTGGATTTAAAAAAAATTTTTTATTAAATATTTTTTATTAAAACTCTATTTCTTGAATGACAGTATTAAGGTAATAAAAAATACAAGTTACGGAATGGGAGAAAATATTTGCAATACATATATCTAAAATAGGACTTACTTATATTTTTTATATCCATATTGGAACCCTCATGACCCAGTGGTTAGGAGTTTGGCTGCTAACCAAAAGGTTGGCAGTTGGTGTCCACCAGCCACTCCTTGGAAACTCTACAGGGCAGTTCTACTCTGCCCTATAGGAACACTATGAGTCGGAAGGGACTTGACTGCAATGTGTTTTTTTTTTTTTTTTGGTTATATCTATATCATATTTTAAAAAGACATTTCAAATTCAATAAGAAAAACAACCCAGCAAACGTGAGCTTTGAATTTTAAAAGACATTTTCAAAAGCATGCAAGTAAATGGCCAATAAGCACTTGGAAGAGATTCTCAACAAAGGTCAGTCATTAGGAAAATGGAAATTAGTAAAGAGTGCAGAAAGAGCTATTTGGACAGTAGAATATAGGATGGACAGAAAAGTAGGGCCATGGAGCTAGAAATAATCCCCTTCCACACCAGCCTCTCTAACATCACTTTATATATCTGAACTTCAGATTCCTTATTGAACAAGATTATCTCTGAAGTCACTTTCAACTCTAACATTCTATGAGTTTATTTTAAGCAAGAAAGATAAATATGTTGTATATTTTTCTTGTGTTTCTTCTCTTGACAACTGCATTAATTCAGCTTCATTGGATAATTTCTGAAAAGCGATAAAGTATCAGAATAAAACAATTCATCAACCATTTGAGCACTTCCACTTTGAACTTGCAGTATGATCAATGGTGCTATTCTCTTTAAAATAACTTTGTCAGTTTTTTTTTTTTTTTAATTGTCAGTAGGTGGCAGGAATATGGGCCTAAGTTTTCTAAAATGGAAAGTTCTAAGGCCTCTATTACTATTATAAACTTTGCAAAATGGAAAATTTATATCTTGTGTGCTGGTATAACTTACAAATTTTGCTTAAAAGTACCAGAAATTAAATTCACCTGTGAACTGAGTCCTGGGGCAATGATTTATCTAACTTTCTATTTTACAGTTAAGATATGAACCTCCAAAATTGCTGTTTTCATATAAAATCACTGACAGAACTTTTAAACTTCTTTATCTATGTGCCTATGCTATTAGAAGTTATTATTTGAAAATTTTATATTAAAAAGAACTTCCCAAGATTATGCTAGTGGCCAGTGCATATATAACAAGATAGAATACTTCAGTGTCTGTGAAACACAGATGCCCCCTGTCATGAATAAAAAAGAAGCCAAACCAAACCCACTGCCCTTGAGTTGGCCCTTGAATCGGTTCCATCTAGAGTGACCCTATAAGACAGAGTAGAAGCACCCCATAGGGTTTCCAAGGAGCAGCTCATGGATTTGAAGTGCTGACCTTTTGGTTAGCAGCCAAACGGTTAACTAATGCACCACCAAGGACTGAATAGTGTCCCCCAAAATATGTGTCACTTTGACTGTGCCAGGATTCCCAGGATTATGTGGTTGTCCTCCATTTTGTGATCTGATATAATTTTCCTATTTGTTGTGAATCTTAATCTCTGCCTGTGGTTAATGAGGCAAGATTAGGTTATGTTAAAGAGGATTAGGGTGGGATACAACATCTTTACTCAGGTCACAGCCCTGATCAGATGTAAGGGGAGTTTCCCTGGGGTGTAACCTGCATCACCTTTTATCTTACAAAAGTTGAAAGGAGAGAGAAGTAAGCAGACAAATGAGGACCTCATACCACCAAGAAATTCTGACAGCAGAGAGCATCCTTTGGACCAGCGGTTCTGAGAAGTCCTAGACCAGGGTAAAACTGATGACAAGGACCTTTCCCCAGAGCCAACAGAGAGTGAAAGCCTTCCCCTGGAGCTGGGTCCCTGAATTCAGACTTCTATCCTAAACAGTGAGAGAATAGCTTGCTGTTTTTAAAGCCATTGACTTGTAGTATTTCTGTCATAGCAGGACCAGATAACTGAGATACCCCCCTTCACCTCAATCTCCAGGATAGAACTATAAATACTGAAGCTGCTTCTGAACAGTCTAGAAGTAATGAAAAAGTTTCTTCATATCCAAGTTGTTTTATGACACCCATCTCATCCGTATCAACCATGCACATGTATACAAGTCCATTACCATCAAGTCAACTCCTACTCATAGCAACCCTATAGGACAAACGAGAACTGCTCCTTGGGGTTTCCAATGCTGTAACCTTTACGAAAGCATGCCGCCACATCTTTCTCCCGCAGAACAGCTGGTGGGTTCAAATGCTCAGTTAGCAGCTGAGCTCTTAAGCATTGTGCCACCAGGGCTCCACACAGGTATAGCAACTCTGAAATATGTGTTGTTGAAGATGTGAAATAACTGAGAGTGAGAAACCATTCTGTATTTTTCCCCCCATGGTAGCATAAGTAAATTTCAAAACATTAACTCTACATCAGTTGTTAATTATCTGTTATGAGGAACAGTGTTACCTCCCAAAGGAAGCAAAAGCCACATCTTTGCTCTGTTAAGTTTATGTATTTTACTATAAGGGATTATGAGATATGATAGAAGTTAACCATAGAGATCAGCTAAACCAGAGAGTCTCAAGAATGTGAAATACGGAGATAAGCTTGGGTAAGCTCAGTAGGTTAATATGATAATAACTAACATCCATTGATTGGTTACAAGGGTGAAGGAACTCAGCTAAATATTTATCATGTCATTTACTTCTCAAAATTGCATGAGGTAACTACTATTAAAAACCCATTATGCAAATGGATTGGAAGATTCTAAGATGGCTGTCAATGATCCCAACCCCTGAAATTCACACCCTTGTGTTTTGTCCTCCTCCTGAGCATGAAGTAGACCTTACAACTTGCTTCTAATGAATAAGATGCAGAAAAGTGAAGGGATGTCACCTCTGTGATTATCTTACAAAAGAATATGACTTCTGTCTTGCTTGTACTCCCTCTCTATTGACTTCTTGGCTTCATGCTTTGATGAAGCGAGCTGCCATGTGGAAAGGAACAGAAGCACCCACTGGCTAATAGCCAGCAAGGTCCTCAGTCCAACAGACTGTAGTGAAATGAATCCTATCAACAACCTTATGAGTGAGTTTGGAAGCAGATCCTTTCCTACTTAACCCTGGAGATCTGGGCCACGGAATTGGGCCCAACACCTTAACTGCAGGCTTTTGAGAGAGAGTGAAGCAAATATCCAAAGGCACCCTGGTGACACAGTGGTTAAGCACTTGGCTGCTAACTGAAAGATAGGTGATAAAAAACCCACCAGCTTTGCAGAAGAAAGATGTAGCAGTCTGCTTCCGTAAAGATCACAGCCTTGGAAACCGTATGGGGCAGTTCTACTCTGTCCTATAGGGTCACTATGAGTTGGAATTGAGTTGACAATAATGGGTTTAAAGCAAATATCCAAGCTAAGCTGTGCTTGGATTCCTAACTCACAGAAAATATGAGATAAAACATGTGTTGTTTTAATTCACAAAGTTTTGGAATAATTTTTTATACAGCAATAGAACCCTGTTTCTCTGAATACTTTGAGAAGCAGACAAGGATTCTGAATTTTGAGCAGCTCTATATCACGATTAGCATGTAGTAGAGCTACAATTGGCACTCCAATCTCAAGCTACCTACTTCTAGCCTTTTCCAGCCCATAGGCAGTGGCCAGTTTTAACAGAATTTCTGAAAGAGAATTTAGTAAGCAGAGAATTCAACCTAGAAACAATGTGATAATAAGATTAATAATAAAAATTGGTAAACACATATGAAAACCTAAATAAATGTATTTATTTATTTGTTTATTTTTTAAGTATTAACAAATTGAAGTGGCAATGAAAAAAAGATGCGACTAAAATGCAGGCCTACCAGGGTTAAAGTAAAGATTCTGATTCAGTTTTGGTATTTTTAAGTCAAATATTTACTTGGAAATTTTAAGTCATCCAAAAAATCGGTAAGAGAAAAGGAAGAGTGGGTATAGAGAAAACTCAGTCAATCCAACAGAAAGAAGGTAAAGAGAGTAGGAACCGTAGTAGCAAAGAAAAACTTGCTAAACATGTGACATAAACAGCATTTTGGAAATAATACATAGCATATCTGTAGTCAAAATAGATTAGAGATTGAACTCAGGGTTTTTTTGTGTGTGTGTTTGTTTTTTAATGACATAAAAGTTAAGGCACTCGATTGTGTGGATCATAACAAATTACAGATAACATTGTAAAGAATGGGAATTCCAGAACACTTAATTTTGCTCATGCAGAACCTGCACAAAGAAAAAGAGGTAGTCATTTGAACAGAACAAGGGGATACTGCGTGGTTTAAAATCAGGAAAAGTATGCATCAGGGTGTATCTTTTCATCATACTTATTTAATCCATATGCTGAATAAATAATTTGAGAATCTAGACTGCATGAAGAAGAGTGAGGCATCAGGATTGGAGGAAGATTCATTAACAGCCTGAGATATACAGATGACACTACTTTTCAAGCTGAAAGCAAAGAGGAAGTGAAGCACTTACTGATAAAGATCAAAGACTGCAGCTTTCAGCATGGATTATACTTCAACATAAAGAAAACAAAAATCCTTACAACTGGACCAATAAGAAAATCACAATAAACAGAGAAAGTATTGAAGTCATCAAGGATTTCATTTTACTTGGATCTGCAATCATTGCCCACGGAAGAAGCAGTCGAGAAATCAAACGGTGTATTACATTGGGCAGATCTGCTGCAAAAGACCTCTTTAAAGTGTTGAAAAGCAAAGATGTCACTCTGAGGACAAATGTGTGCCTGACCCAAGCCATGGTATCTTCAACTGCCTCATATTCATGTGAAAGCTGGACAATGAATAATGAAGACCGAAGAAGAATTGATGCCTTTGAATTATGGTATTGGTGAAGAATATTGCATATTGAATATACCATGGACTGCCAGAAGAAAGAACAAGTCTGTCTTGGAAGAAGTACAGCCAGAATGCTCCTTAGAAGGGAGGATGGTGAGACTTCGTCTCACATACTTTGGACATTAGGAGGTATCAGTCCCTGGAGAAGGACATCATGATTGGTGTCTTAGTCATCTAGTGCTACAATAACAGAAATACCACAAGTAGATGGGTTTAACAAAGCGAAATTTATTTCTTCACAATAAAGTAGGCTAAAAAGGTATCAGCTCCAGGAGAAGGCTTTCTTTCTCTGTTGGCCTTCTCATCAATTTCCCCCAGATTAGGAGCTTCTCCAAGCAGAGGTCCCAGGTCCAAAGGATGCACTCTGCTCCTCGCACTGCTTTCTTGGTGATATGAGGTTCTCCCTCTTCGCTTGCTTCCCTTACCTTTTTATCTCTTGAGAGATATAGGGTATGCAGGCCATACCCCAGGGAAACTCCCTTTATATTGGATCAGGAATGTGGCCTGGTAAGGGTGTTACAATTCCACTCTAATCCTCTTTAACATAAAATTACCATCACAAAATGGGGGATAACCACAGAATTCTAGGAATCATGGCCTAACCAAGTTGACTCATATTTTTGGGGGGCACAATTCAATCTATTACACTTGGCAAGGTAGACGGTATTGAAAAAAGAGGAAGACCCTCTATGAGATGGATTGACACAGTGGCTGCGACAATGTGCTCAAACCTAATAATGATCCTGAGGATGGTGCAGAACCAGGCAGTGTTTTGTCCTGCTGTACAAAGGGTCACTATGAGTCAGAACCAACTAAACAGCACCTAAAAACAGCAACGAAAGTTAAACCACTGCCGTCGAGTCGATTTAAAGCAATCATATATTGAGGATCTGATTTCATGTTCAAAAGAAACAAACCTAAAATATTATGATAGAAGAACGTTTTCAAAAAAGTTGTAAATAATTATTATACAAATATTAAATAAATTAAATTCAGTGTAGCATATCTAGCATCCTCAACTTGATTTCTAATATCATTAATCAATAAAAGGAATCGGGGATCCTTGGAGAAATAATTGATTCTAGGACTGAGGTAGAAAATACACAAAATGAGTCTGGAGTATCTCTTATTTTCAGAAATTAATACTAAAAAAAAAGAGAGAAAGATGGAAGAAAGGAAGAAAGAAAGTCATAAAAAAAAAGAAAACGCACAATGATGGAGATATGTTACAGGGATACAGGAGTCAAATGAACGAGCCCTTACTGGCTAAATTGAAATAATTTGAGTAAAATATAAGGTACATATCCATTAGTCCATACTGATATAAATAAATGATTGAATAAATACATGGCTGATGATGAAAATGCATAGATGGTAGAACTAGATGGTGGATAGAGAGAGAGGGAAGAATAGAAAAATCTTCCATGAAGGTTTCCAAATAATTTATGGAGATAATCTGCTCTCACGGAGTTGAGAATAACTCCCCACTTCTTTTGTGTGTATCTCATAATCTAGTTTTGCAATGTTCAATTTGATAATCTCTAGCCGTGCCCTATAGAGCACTTGAATATGAACATATGATTAAAAAAAAAACCTATTTTACATTTTATATCATCATTAATAATTTTGTATTTATTACATGTCGAATAATAATCTTGCTGCTGCTGTTAGGTGCCATGGAGTCGATTCTGACTCATAGCGACCCCATGTACAGCAGAACGAAACCCTGCCTCATTCTGCACCATCCTCACAATCTTTGCTTTACTTGAGCCCTTTGTTGCAGCCACTGTGTCAGTCAATCTTGTCGAGGGCCCTCCTCTTTTTCACCGATCCTCCACTTTACCAAGCATGATGTCCATCTCTAGGAACTAGTCCCTCCTGATAACATGTCTAAAGTACAAGACTTGGAAATACTGGATTAAATAAAATATATTGCTATTACTAGTTTTACTTTTCAAAAATGTCTTAACGTTGCTACCAATTTTTAACTGCATATTAAATATGATGGCTTGCATCATGTTTATCGTATAGTACTGCTCTAATATATGATTGTCTATATATTTTATCATTTCCTTCTTCATATAAAAAGGGTTGATTCTATTCTATATAGAAAAAGAAATAAAGAGATTTAAAATGTCATTAAGATATTAAAGAGAAATCAAGACTACAACAAATAAGATCTGAAAATCAGTTAGTATGAAAAGCTTTAATTACTCAAATCATCAATAATAAAGCCAAATATATTCATGAAACACTCCTGAATAGAGGAGCACTGTTCTAGACACTGTTGTTGCTGTGTCCTGTTAAGTCAATTCCGATTCATAGCAACCACATGTGGCAGGGTTTCCCAGACGGTAATCTTTGCAGGAACAAATTGCCAGGTATTTTCTCCCACAGAGCCCCTGGTGGGTTTGAACCACTGACCTTTCAGTTAGCAGCCCAGCACTTAACTTTTGTGCCACCAGGGCTCCTGTTCCAGGCATAGAAAAAGTAAATGTCTCATTTTGGTTTTCCTCCAAAGGCAATCAATATTATTGAGGAAGCTAGGTTCCCTCAGAAAGAGAGGCACGATAACACAAAGGTGCATGGACTAAGTTCATGAGCATGGCCCAGGGGATGAGAGAATGGCTATATTTGCAGACTAAGAATATTATGATCACTGAAATATCTTTAGTCATTAGTATAGTATAGACTGGCACTGAGTCAATATTAAGACTGGATAATCCAGATATGGTGGAGACAATACCCAATTGGAAATTTCCAATTATTGTCAGTTGGGAATACAGTACAGCCAACTAGATCATAGACAGAATTAAAGGGAAATACTAGGTGAGGTGGTCTAGATTTTTTGAATCAGTCAAATTTCACACATAGCCTCCTGCACTTATGTGAGAACAGGATACCTTGGAAAGCCAGGCTATGTACTTGAGGCTAAGCAAGTAAGATGACAGTGAGGGGCCACTCATCAGGAGAAGAGGAAATGTTAGCAAATCTGTGAAGGTACCAGCATTTTTGCACCTGAAATTTTTATAATTACAGCCGGTCCTTCCTATCCTCAACCAATCATGGATGGAAGACATTCAGGGAAAAAAAAAAAAAGTTCCAAAAAAGCAAAACTTGAATTTACCAGGCTGAGCACCCTATAGGGTTGCTATGAGTTGGAATCTACTCGATGGCAACAGGTATGGCTGCATGAGGATGTGAATATATGTTGTCATTTCTTAAGAATTTGTCTTATTTTTCAAACCAGGTTGAAAGGCACTCAGAAAAATGATAACCTCCTCCCATGCTTCCCTTAAGTCCCACTAGAGCCAGTTGCAGTCCAGTTGATTCTGACTCATGGCAACCCCATGCGTTTCAGGCTAGAGTTGTGCTCCACAGGATTTTCAGTGGCTGACTTTTCAGGATTAAATCACCAGACCTTTTTCCCATTCACTCTGAGTGGACTCCAACCTTTTGGTTAACAGCTGAATGCATTAGCCATTTGAACAACGCAGGAACTCCAAAGTCATACAAGTGCCTAGAAATACCTTTGGACACCATGGGTACTAACCTGTTATACCTGTCACTGTTGAGTTGATTCTGACTCACAGCGACTCTCTAGGACAGAGTAGAAGTGCCCCATAGTGTTTCCAAGGAGCGCCTGGTGGATTTGAACTACCAACCTCTTGGTTAGCAGCTGTAGCCCTTAACCACTATGCCACCAGAGTTTCCATGGGTACTAAGTAAACCTGTGTATTTGCCCAATCTGATAAAATAATGTACCATCCTCGGGATTACCCTAAATTGCCTTTGTTGTTTGTTAGTTGCTGTGAAATCGGTTCTGACTCATAGCAACCCCATGTGTTCAGCGTAGAACTACTCCATAGGATTTTCAAGGCTGTGACCTTTTGGAACCAGATCACCTTGTCTGTCTTCTGAGGTGCCTCTGGGTGAGTACAAACCACCAATCTTTCAGATAGTAGTTAAGCTCTTAACCGCTTAATCATTTGCACCACCCAGAAACTCCTAAACTGCCTTACATATTGTCATAAACAATAAATAGATTAAATTTTTTTTTTGTTACACACACTTGGTCAAGTTTGTTGTTATACTTTTTTTTTTTCCCAATGTATTAGGAAAAATTGCCAGTTTCTTATGTATCTATGGTTGTTTGGTACCTGAGAGGCCATTCACTACTGTTAGGAAGCTGTGGATGTCATAAATGGATTTAGTTTAATATTCTAAAACATTTTCCAGACAGCAGCTAAGTTTCCATTGTAGAAATACTGTGTTCACATAGATAAGAAAGTGTTGTTTTATTAAAGAACCAAAGTCTCTTTCCTTTGATAAGCATGCCCTCAGGAGATTTGATCCCAAATACAATGTTTTTTTGTGTGCATTGCTACAAAAGAGCCCTTCAGGAAAGTTGTGTTATAGAGGATTGCAATGATGCATGAATGCTTGAGAATTAGAAAAGAAAATGGAATTTTGATTTCAAGGTAGCATTCTTTTTTAGAATTCAGAATTAGTCTGAAGCTTCCCTTGCCTGTACTGATTTTAACCTCAAGTCATGAAAACAAAATTTAGTTTACCCAATCTACTTGTACTATAGATGACAACATTTTTGAAACTTTTAAGCCTTTATTTTCCTTAAGGAAATAATACTTAAAGTTTATGATATTATATTCCTACCATAAATTAACACAGTCTGTAGAGACATTATGTGAATAAATGTTAATAAAAGTGGTACCACATATTCATAAACTGTCAAAATACTATCTTATTAAAAAGCTTATTTTTCACATCAATTTGTCTCAACCCACCTGGAGCAAAGGAAAATGAAGAACACCAAAGATGCAAGGTAATTATGAGCCCAAGAGACAGAAAGGGCCACATAAACCAGAGACTACATTAGCCTGAGACCAGAAGAACTAGGTGGTGCCCGGCTACAACTGATGACTGCCCTGACAGGGAACACAACACAAAGCCCCTGAGGGAGCAGGAGAGCAGTTGGATAATGGAGACTCCAAATTCTTGCAAAAAGACCAGACTCAATGGTCTGACTGAAACTAGAAGGACCCTGGGGGTCATGGCCCCCAGAACTTCTGTTAGCCAAAGACAGGAACTATTCCCAAAGCCAACTCTTCTGGCAGGGATTGGACTGGACTATGGGATAGAAAACAATACTGGTGAGGACTGAGCTTCTTGGATCAAGTAGACACATGAGACTGTGTTGGCAGCTCACATCTGGAGGGGAGATGAGAGAGCAGAGGGGGTCAGAAGCTGGCTGAATGGACATCAAAATAGACAGTGGAGAAAAGGAGTGTGCTGTCTCATTAGGGGGAGAGCAACTAGGAGTATATAGCAAGGTGTATATAAACTTTTGTACGAGAGACTGACTTGATTTGTAAACTTTCACTTACAGCACAATAAAAATTAAAAAAAAAAAAAGCTTATTTTTCTTTTCTTTTGTTATGGGGATCAGTCCTCCCTCCCCATTGGCCAAGATGCCAAAAACAGAAAAGTGAGATCAGAAACTGTTAGTCCAACCAGAATTAACCAGAGTGTTCATTATCCAGATTTCTAAGGCTAGGCTTTGTCATAAACAGAACGCAGTTATTCCACATTTCCATGGCAATTCTCTACAAAATTGTCAACTATAAATTAGTCCGTCACCCACTGTCAGCTACAGAAGGACATCATCCTTGGTAAAGTGGAAGGTCAGAGAAGAAGACAAAGACCCTCAATGAGATGGACTGACACAGTGCTGCAACAACGGCTCAAACTTAACAAAAATTATGAAGACAGTGCAGGACCCAGAAGTGTTTTGTTCTGTTATATACAGGGTCACTATGAGTTGGAAAAAAACTCAATAGCACCTAACAATAACACACTACACACAGACTTCAGCATTCCTTTTGTCATTCCAAGAAGACACAGAGTTGAGCACTAAGGATTGCTTTTGAGTGACTTAACATTCTTCTTCTATTAGCATGACAAAGAAAGGCCACAAGGAATTTGGTAGTGGGAGGTGATCACATGAGCTAATAAGCTTTTGCTTATAGACCAGGTGAGAATTCTCTTTCTAGGAAGTCACGCAAATTGTGGTTTATTCAGGAATAAGTTAATTTATAGTGGAAAAGGTAAATCAAAAGAACCTCTTCTAGAAAGATAACCCTGATGTGATATTGAACCACAAATATTCCCTATCCTGATATTTTTCCTTCTGTATCCTGCAAATCGGCTTTATCTTACCATCACCAGTTACTGACTGGAGTTAATCCAATCAATGCCAATTTTAGTTTAATTTAATTATTGCAATCTCAGGTACTCTACAAATTTCCATCTTGCTTTTCAAATACTCACTCAACTTTATCCCTTCTGGATTCAATTATCCTACACTCATTGCCAATGATGAGAGGGTCTTACGTCATGGTTAAGGACACATTGAATGGAATGGGAAGTTTTATGGCTCCCCTCTCTCTGCCAGCTCCAGTTTTGATGTTCACACCCAATCTGGTAACTAGCTGCCTATGCCCTGGTCAGCTGCTAATGCCTTCAGCCTGCATAGAAATGAGAGTTGCTTGAATTTTGTGTGGTGCAGTTGGTGGTCTTTGAGCCTCACTGGGGCACTTACTCTATAGTTTCTGGAGTTAGCAATCCTCTAGAGGCATCACCTCCTCTGTTGAGTTGTCTACTTCAGACCTTCTCATTTAGCATTTAGCTACCACCACCCTCTGGGTAGCCTTTTATTGGGAGGGATAATGGCAGCCATGGTCTGTCCCTCAGCTCCTATTTTCTACAGATTTCTCTAGACCAACAAAAAATAAGGAGTCTCTATCACACCAACAAAGGTATCCTGGTGGCACTGTGGTTAAGTGCACAGTTGCTAACTGAGAGGTTGGTAGTTTGACCCCGCCAGCTGTTCTGAAGGAGAAAGATGTGGCAGTCTGTTTCCTAAAGATTTACAGCACTGGAAACCTATGGGACAGTTCTACTCTGTCCTATAGGGTTACTGTGAGTTGGAATCAACTAGAGGGCAATGGATATGTTTTGGTTCTTTTATCATACCAACCTTGGCTCCTTAGAAAAAGTCTCAGTGAGACAGATAGGGTTAACTGTGCTGGTGGAACAAAAAAGCTGTTAAAATATTACCACCTGGAAGTTGAATAAACAAGAACCACACCCTGTCAACATGAGATAATGCTGAAATAACTCATGAATTACTATCTCCTTATTAGTGTTTTTTTCTAGTCCCTTCCTCCTTTACAGGCTCCTGCATGCACAGGAGAACAAAGTGTGACCGCTGTTTAACCTTCCTTAGCCCTCTGAAGATGGTGATGTAGTGCGCTTGTGCTATATCCCATAATAAGTGATGCCAAGGGCTGCTGAGAGGAGTCCATCTTGAATATCAGCGGGTTTCATCTTGGATTCCAGATGTGCGTTTAACCTAATTAACATGCACCACCATTCTGAGAAGTACCCACCCCTTGAAAGAAGCCCACTAAATATTCATTACTCTATTGTTTCCATAACCCAAAACCAAAACCCAATGCCGTCAAGTTAATAGCGACCCTAGAACCCATATAAGCCCTAGACTCGCTTCCCTTTTTGAGTCAGTCTTTTGGAGAGGCTTAGATCCCTGTTGACTCCTTTTGCTTGACTCAAGCAAAATAAAGCTTGCTGAAGATAATGTTTGTCTTTTGCGTGTATTCATACTCTGGAAAAAACAAGAACCCTTTGTGTCAGATTGGCAATTGGTAGCATCAGCTTTTCCCAATTCAGTAAGCATTGTCTCCAACTGATGGTCCTTTATAGCAAGTCTGCCTGCATGTTTTGACACTCAGCTAACTCTAGGTGTGGGCAAGACACTAATCTTTCCTATTTCTAGGGTGACCAACCATTCAATTTTTTCCTGGGCTGAGGGGATTTCTGGGACTTGGGATTTCAGCACTACACCCATGAAAGATCACCAATACTGGGACAAGTTGGTCACCCTACCTGTTTCTATTCATTCCCAGACTTCATGGACAGTATTTTAGTTTAAAAAATAATTTTTTTTTTTTTTTTTTAGTGCTGCTATAACAGAAATGTCACCAGTGAGTGGCTTTAACAGACATCTATTTTCTCACAGTTTAGGAGGTTAGAAGTCCGAATTTAGAGTGTCAGCTCTAGGGAAAGGGTTTTTTTTTTTTTCTCTGTAGGCTTTGGAGGAAGGTCCTTGTCTCCTCTGAGTTTCTGCTCCTGGGTGATCTCCTGGCTTGGCATGTGTCTTCCCTCCTCTTTGCTTACTTGCTTGCTTGTTTAATCTCTTTTATCTTTCAAAAGAGATTGATTCAAGATATACCCTACACTAATCCTACCTTTAGCAAGGACAACCCATTCCCAAATGGGATGATAACCACAGGCATAGAGGTTAGGATTTATAACACATAGTTTTGGGGGACCCAATTCAATTCATAAAGACAGGTGCAAGCAGGTGGACAAACCACTTAAAGCTGTCCACAGGTGTTCCCAATACTCTTGCACAGAAGTCTTTTTTTTTTTTTTCCGGTTCACTTTCAAATTCTCTGATGGCAAAATCCACAAAACCACCTCTGGGATCCTGAGCCATGTAGGGAAAATTTGTACTAGGGATAATTTAGAAGCTGAAGAAGTGCCTCTCTTTATGCTGGGTATGGGTTGCCTGTCACAGTACAGCATTTTAGCCTTTGGAAGATTTGGAAGAGAATAAAAGAGATCCCTACCGTATCCTTTCAAAGCAATGGTGGTTCAATGGTAGTGTTCTTGCTGTCCATGTGCGTGACCCCAGCTCCATTCCTGCCCATGAACCTCATGATAGGCCATACCCATTGCTGTCGAGTCAATGCCAACTCATAGCCACCCTATAGGACCTGGTAGAACTGTCCCATAGGGTTTCCAAGGAGTGGCTGGTGAATTTGAACTGTTGACCCTTTTTTAGCAGTCATAGCTCTTAACTACTACACAACAGGGCTGCCATGATAGGCCAAGGCACCTAAAATGAACTAGGAAGAAAGGCCTGGAGATCTACGTCCAAAAATCAGCTAGTGTAAACTTTGTGGATTAAAATGGTCCAATGAACAACTGAT
This sequence comes from Elephas maximus indicus, assembly GCF_024166365.1. Taxonomy (NCBI): domain Eukaryota; kingdom Metazoa; phylum Chordata; class Mammalia; order Proboscidea; family Elephantidae; genus Elephas; species Elephas maximus. Next base: position 51,793,692 of record NC_064835.1, read on the forward strand.
CATGGGGATGGTATAAGACCCGGCACCATTTTACTCTATTGTACATGGGATCTCTGTGAGTCGGGGACGGTTCAGTTGCAGCTAACAACAACCTTACCTTACTTAACCAAATTTGCTTGCAGTTTTCTAACCTCCCAAACATATTATAATCACTTTAAGGGAAAAGTTCACTCTTTATACTTTACTGTTATTGTTAAGTTTTTCTTTGTCTTCTATTTCTGAATGCATTTGATATATTTGTGGGGGGAAAAAAAACTTACACATATATTTTTCAGCCACAAGTATTCACCGAGAGCATCCTTCCTCAGGAGTCTCATCTCTGAATGCAAAGTGCACTGTATTACAGAAAGAGTGCCTTCACAGACACAGAACAATTTATTCTCTCTCATTTTTTCCTGCCGCATTGCATCTCCTTTCCTTTGCCAGAAAACAAATTTTGCTGCTTCCTTTCATCCACCACGAGCCCTTTTACATGCTTCTCTCCACAGTGTCCTTGCTTATCAGGCTCTCAGGATACTTTCTGATATGTGGTCTGTTTGAAACTGGAATGCATTGTGTTCATATTGGTGACTGCAACTGCCAGTCCATGTCCATAAACAGACCGTAATTTTAAGCATATTTCACTGCAGCAATTGATGTCTTATTGAACCTGGACAAGACAGACACCTGCTTTGTTATTAGGCAGCACTATGCTATAGGCAAGGCTCTTTTGATGGTTCATCCTTTATATTCTCTCAACTGCCCCATTGCCACAGACACAGTGCCATACAGGCATTTTGTGCAAGTGAAGAAAGCACAGATGTTTCAAGCATCGGAGGGGAAGGATTTTATCTGTCCAGGTCTTCCCGGATGCCCCTCCGGTCACCCCTGGCAGCACCTCTCTACTCCCTTTGTACATGACAGGAGTCCTGCAAGGTTGAAAAACCAAGAATAAGAGGAAGGGAAGAAACAAAGGAAGGAAGGGGATGGAGAGGTAAAATTTAAGAAATATTTACAGAGTCAGGACCTGGCTGGTTAATTTTTTCATCAAAAGGTCACGATGCTCCTGGCGGTCTTGGTCCCCAAACCTTCTGTTGGCCCAGGACAGGAACCATTCCCGAAGACAACTCATCAGACATGGAACGGACTGGACAATGGGTTGGAGAGAGATGCTGATGAAGAGTGAGCTACTTGTATCAGGTGGACACTTGAGACTGTGTTGGCATCTCCTGTCTGGAGGGGAGATAGGAGGGTAGAGAGGGTTAGAAACTGGCAAAATTGTCACCAAAGGAGAGACTGGAAGGGCTGACTCATTTAAAAAAAAAAAAAAAAGACTCATTTAGGGGAGATTAATTGGGAGTATGGAGTAAGGTGTATTTAAGCTTATATGTGACAGACTGACTTGATTTGTGAACGTTCACTTAAAGCTCAACAAAAATTATTAAAAAAAAAGTTAAAAAAAGGTCACGATGCATAGATTTAAGAGATTTTTTTTTCCTCTTCTTTCCTTCCTTCAAGGCCAAATGATTCACTCTATTTACCTTTGCATTATAACACTGATATTGAGCTCATTATTCCTAAGTACAGAGAGAAATACGGCCCCCCACGTTTTCTCATTTTTCTTCTCCTTAGCATAAGAGATCAAGGGGTGTGCTGGAGGAAAGAAGGGGATCATTGGGCAGGGAGGGATGGTTGGAGACCCGCAGTGCGGCTGACCCACCACCCTCAGGGAACAGTGGAAGGCCCTGAGGACCGAGGGTGCACACTGCCTTTTCAATGGCTAGCTGAATGCTATCTCTGCTTTTTGCCTTTTTTTTTTTTTTTCCCTAAAGGTGACAATCCTCTTAGGATCTTTTAGTTAGCAAAAGCAGGTACTAACGTAGGTCTTTTCTAAAAAAGAACTGGCGTATGTAAGGCGAACTTTCGAAAATGGGGGGAGTATTTATTCTAGCACCTCAGTTGCATTTACTCACTGGGTAATCTTGCTTAACATTTCTCTAGCTTTATCTCCACCTGGTGGCCCAGTGGTTAAGTGGCTCCTGGCTGAATGGTTGGCAGTTCAAATCCACCAGCCACTCCTTGGAAATCCTGTGGGGCAGTTCTATTCTGTCCTATAGGGTCGATAGGACTCAGAATCGACTGGACTGCAGTGGTTGTTTTGTTTTTTTTTAGATCTTCACCTTCCCTTCCAGGTAGGTGCCACGAGGAAAAATGCTCTTTCCTCCATTAGAGATAGTGGAATAGTTACCCACTCCCTTAAATGTTGAACCATATTGCCACCTCTTCTGTTACAACCAGTGGGGTTGTTGCATCCAATATTTTACGGTTTCCCATCTTTACAACAAATGAAATGCCTCAGAAAGCTGACGGCACTACAGTTTTGCAATCCACACTGCATCAGGAGATAGAGCAGGACCAGTCAGCATTTCGTCCCGTTTTGCTTGGTGTCGTCATGAGTCAGGGGTGCAGTTGGTAGAAGTTAACAACAATACAGCTTCCAACGGATGAAGAAAATTCTACCCTTCATATATGAGCCTCTTTAAGTGCCTTTCTTCTGCTTTTGACCCTCAGATTCAGCTCTTTCCATCTGGCGCTTTCACTCCAAGTCCAATGAAAAGAACTTTCCCGTTGTAAACATGACTAACAAATACAAAGACTCCATCAGAAGGAAGTTTGCCAATTATTTAAAGACCAAAATTCTGTTTCACATAATAGTGTTTTGCAGAAACAAAACATACCTAATTCTCTAAAATACTCTTATTACGAGGTAAATGCTCAATTTGCTGTTCTTTGAGGAAGCCTTCTCTGATCTTCTTATCTAGGATAAACACCTCTGTTAGGGTTCTCATAATATGTATTTATTATTTACAGCCTCAGTTTCACATTGAGTTATGTGACTCTCTGATAAATAACTTTTCTACAATTACACTATAAACTCTGAAAGAACTTATTATCTTGGATGCTTAGCATAGTGTCTAGTACAAATATTAGTGTAATGAAATTAAATAATTATATGTTAAGTTAAAATAAATAAGTTAATGTTTTTAATCTTTGTGCCATTTTTGAGATAAACCCTTAGACTCCCTGCACCTGCCTTAAATTTTGGTACCCAGAATTAAACATGCTAAAATAAAAGTTATACAGCCAAGGCAAGTGGAGCATCAGTCATTTTCCTTTAATAATTTTTTCTATTACCTTCCTCACCACACATCTGTCAGTGTGTCATACTGTGGTGGTTTGTGTGTTGCTGTGATGCTGGAAGTTATGCCACAAATATTTCAAATTCCAGCAGGGTTACGCATGGTGGACAGGTTTCAACAGCGCTTCCAGAGTAAGACAGACTAAGAAGAAGGACCTGGCAGTTCGCTTCTGAAAAACATATGAATAGCAGTGGAACTTTGGTGTAATGCCAGAAGATGAGTCCGTCAGGTTGGAAGGCACTCAAAAGACGACTGGGGAAAAGCTGCCTCCTTAAAGTAGAGTTGATTTTGATGACATAGATGAAGTAAAGCTTTTGGGACCTTCATTGACTGATGTAGCACAACTCAAAATGGGAAAAAAAAAATAGTTGCAAACATGAATTAATAATCAGAACATGAAATGTACAAAGTATGAATCTAGGAGAATTGGAAGTTATCAAAAATGAAATGGAATGCATAAAGATCTATAACCTAGGCATTAGCAAGGTGAATTGAACAGGTATTGGCCATTTTGAATCAGATAATCATATGGTCTACTATGCCAGGAATGACAAATTGAGAAGGAATGGCATTGCATTAATTGTCAATGAGAACATTTTGAGATCTATTCTCAAGTACAATGCCGTCAGTGATAGGATAATATCCATATGATGAAAAGAAACAGCTACTAATACGACTGTTATTCAAATTTACACACCAACCACTAAGGCCAAAGATGAAAAAATTGAAGATTTTTACCAACGTCTGCAATCTGAAATTGGTCAAACATGCAATCAAGATATATTGATAATTACTGGTGATTAGAATGTAAAAGTTGGAAATAAAGGAGAAGGATTAGTAATAGCAAAATATTGTCTTGATGATAGAAATATTTCTGGAGATCCCATGGTAGAATTTTGCAAGACCAACAACTTCTTAATTGCAAACACATTTTTTCAGCAACATAAACTATGACTGCACACATGGACATCACCAGATAGAATACACAAGAAACAAATCGATTACATCTATGGAAAGGGACAATGGAAAACTCAATATCATCAGTCAGAACAAGACCAGGAGCCAACTTCAGAACAGACCATCAATTGTTCATAGGCAAGTTCAAGTTGAAGCTGAAGAGAATTAGAACAAATCCAAGCACTTGATGCAGATCAAAGACTACAGACTTCACTATGGATTGTACCTCAACGTAAAGAAAACAAAAGTCCTCACAACTGGACCAATAAACAACATCATGAAATGGAGAAAAGATTAAAGTTGTCAAGGATTTCATTATATTGAACCCACAATCAATGCCCAAGGAAGCAGTGGTCAAGTAATCAAACGACATATTGCATTGGGCAAATCTGCTGAAAAAGACCTCTTTAAAGTGTTAAAAAAAAAAAAAAGTCACTTTGAGGACTAAATTGCTTCTGACCCAGTCCGTAGTATTTTCAATCACCTGATACGTATGTAAAAGCTGGACTATGAATAAGGAAGACTGAAAAATTGATGTCTTTGAATTATGATGTTGGTGAAGGACATTGAATATATCATGGACTGCCAGAAGAACAAAGAAATTTGTCTTCGAAGAAGTAAAACCAGGATGCTCCTTAGAAGTGAGGATGGTACGACTTCACTTCACGTACTTTGAACATGTTTTCAGAAGGGACCAGTTCCTGGAGAAGGACATCATGCTTGGTAAAGCAGAGGGTCAGCAAAAAAGAAGAAGAACCTCAAAGAGATGGACTGACACAGTGGCTGCTGCATCAATGGGCTCAAGCATAACAACAATTGTGGGTATGATGCAGAGCCAGGCAGTGTTTCCTTCTCTTGTACATAGGGTCACTATGAGTCAGTAGATGGCCCCTGACAAGAATAACAACATTACCTTACTAATAGCTTAACCATATCACACAGCGAGTAAGCTTATATCATCCAGATCATATGTTTGTGTGATTCCAGTTTTTCTGCTTGCCCCATTATAATGTTCACCAGGTGCCTGTCCTCCTCTAAGATATTAACCTTTATCCTATAGATTAAAGCCACATGGGAGGATGGCTTCTACCACTCTCTTCCCAGTCCCTATCATGCTCCTGACCTTTAGATCTATTTGCCAGACATATGTTAAATCTTTATCCATATAAGTGAAGTCCACTGAATCACTATATATATGTGTATATATATATATATATATTTTAAATGGCTACAATTCTTCTTGTATACCCTGGCTTATTTTGCTGCACCATTTTCCATCTGGCTAAATAAGAGAGAAACCTTAAAGTCTTTCCATGATTCAGTTCTTCCTTCATCTACTTCATTTCATTAGTCAAAATGTACTCCCAGCTTCACCTCAGAAAAGTCTCTGGGCTCTGCCCTTCTCTGTTCCCTGTCTCGTTGCACTTTAAGCGCCACAGTATAGCTTGGCCTCATCTTTCACAAATGATTCTTATGATACAACAGTCTTCCAACTCTAGGTCATTTTTCAAAACATGTCCAAGAATACTCTCGGTAAAAGGGAACTCTTTTCAATTCTTGTCCTCCTTTAAAATTTCAATAAACTATGTTTTATCTTACTAATTCTCCTTTACATATTTTTTCATTTATTTGGGAAAGCCCTTCACAAACTGATTCTCATCTTCCACGAAGTCTCGCCTGTTGCCTTTTTTAAGTTCCTACTCATATATTCTAATTCTAGAAAAGGCCAATAATATACAAGTCCACAAAATGTCACACATTATCATGTGATCCTGGTTTTGCATATGCCATCTATGCCACAGATTGATTCCCCCAGAAATGCTACCATATATGTGATGTAGTTGATGAATCTCTAGCCAAATGGCATTTTGGATTTCCATAGAAAGTTCCACTTTTATTTTATGTAACACCAAGTTCTTTTATTTATAGTTCTTTCATTCGTCTATCTCCAACTAATCTGTGAACTCCTAGGGACAATCGAATAGTGTTATTCCTCTTGAGTTTCTAGGTAGCCTAATGTAGTAACTGAAACATAGAAAGCACACAATTCAAATACGTAGGACTGAAATAACTTAAACACCTTTTTCAACAAGTAAAATGAGAACAAAGGAGATGTGGGTAAAGTAATTTTCCAAGATTACCCACGTTGTGGGAAAGCTGGCATTTTAACTCCTGCATTTTTACCCTTGTCACCAGTGTCAGGCTGGGTTCAAGCATTATGTTAATAAAAATTAAAAAGATGTACCTAAGATTGGTAACATATAGGCCCAATTGTAATCATGTGGTTCTAAATTACAAATCTTAATATGCTATGAGTGAAGGCTCTGTTCACAGCACAAAGGCTGAAGCCTGTGTGGTGTGGAAGTAAGGTGCCCTCACATATGAGAGCTGTGTTAGCGTCTACTGTAACAATGCTGTAATCAAATACAATCCCCAAACCTCAGGAGCTTCAGTTAATTGTGTAAGAGTCTGCAGGTCTGATGAGTGTCTCTACTCCAGGTTAAGCAACAAGGTCAGGTCTAAGTCATGTGTCTCTCATCCTAGTCTAAAGTAGTAACGTGCCCTTATATTCCAGGAACCAAGTAAAATCATGTGGTCAACCCAGCATCCATACAATCTACCAAGAGAACTCTGATATCCACAGTGTATTGACCAGGGCAATAAGTCTTTATTCTACTCCTAGTTTTGCTGAGCTTGTCCAAAAGCTTCCTGGAATATCCCTTCTCAGTCAATATGGTGAGGATAGAATAGTACTGAGCTCTCTGAATCTAAACAAAGAAAATAGAAAAATACATTGCTTTTTCTGGTTGCATTCACTCACTCAGGGAGCATAAGGCAAAAGTTTAGTATAACCTGAGGGTAATGAAATGGTATAATATTTTGTGCATTACTAAAGTTTGGTGAGTGGTAAGAATATGGCGGATTCCACTGAGGCAAATCTTGCAGAATTTGACTTTTTAATTAGTTACGGATCAGGAATTACTTGAAGCCATGTGGTGCAGCCAGTAGTACCATAGAGAGCCATGTCTACAACAAAATAAACCATAAAGATAGGTTACGTGCAAGGAATAGAATTAAAAATATAGGTAAATAACTTTTATTAAATAAAGGAAATACCTTATAGCTCTTAACAAAACATAAGAGGCTTATATTACGCTATTTTTTTATACTACTAAAAAAAAAGAATTGCATTGCTTTTAGTCAAAACCTTAGCCCATAGAGTAAACCAGCTCAGAAATGGAGGGCCTGGCGTGGGCCACTCTGAAGACAAAATCATGTGTCAGCTCAAAGTGTCTGACTTGCATTTTGGTAAGTTGGGAAATGAAATTTGTGATTAAAAAAATCTCATGAGATGCTGTTCAAATGTATCAAATACTATGTATCTCATCCAGATGTAAATTGACCTCTTTATTCTGAGTAAGATGCATAAAACCACTTACAACTACTAGACTTTTGTGTGCAATGTTTGGTATTTCTTACTGAAATAAGTTATGCTTCTAAAAGAGAAATTATTTTTCCAGTATTTTTGGTACCTGGAAAGGGATCCACCCGTTAGAAATATGGCTCATTTAAGTAAGTCAAATGGAGGAAAGGAAGAAGGAAAATGATTCTTTTTAAAATTGCCAGAGAATATGCTACTCAGGTTTTTATGAATATTGCTTTCTTGCTGATCTCATCTAGAGTTAACTTGCACAAATCCAAAATGCGGTTACATGTTCCGAGAAGAGTCTTTTTAGAAAATGTGTCGGTCACATTATTTATTTATTTTTTCTGTTTACAACTTAGAAGATAATGTTTCAAACAGGAACAACCTAGTAGACTGGCAGAAAGATAAACTTTTATTTTCTGGAAGTTGCATAGTTTTCCCACTGTTTTGCTTTTTTAAATTTTTTCAATTTTATCATTTTAGGTGAAAGTTTACAGCTTAAGTTAATTTTTTTATTCAAAAATTTACCCACTTATTGTTTTGTGACATTGGTTGCAACCCCCACAATGTGACTGCACTGTCCCCCTTGCCTGCCTGGTTTCTCTGTCCATTCGTCAAGTTCCTGTCTCTTCCTGCCTTCTCTTCCTGCTTTAGGACAGGAGTTGCCCATTTGGTCTTGTATATTTAATTGAGCTAAGAAGCACATTCCTCACATGTGTTATTTTTTGTTTTATAGACCTGTCTAATCTTTGACAAGTGGGCTTTCGGAATGGTTTCACCCATGGATTAGCAGACTGTCTGGAGACACTCTCAGGGGTTCCTCTAGCCTCTGTTAGACCAGTAAGTCTAGTCTTTTTCTGTGAATTTGAATTCTGTTCTACAGTTTTCTCCTGCTCTGTCTGGGACTCTCTGCTGTGATCCCTGTCAGAGTGGTCCTTGGTGGCAACCGGGGACCATCTAGTTGTTCAGGTCTGATGCTGAAGGAGCCTCTGGTTCATGTGGGCCTTTAGTTCTTTGGGCTAGCGAGATGCACTTTTGAAGATGGGACTTTGTTCAAATAACCGTCTGGAGCAGCAGCCAAAGAATTGTAATATTTAATATGGCTTATTGTATTGATGTTTATAAAAATCACTTTCTCAGAAATTACCTCTGAGGTAATTAATTGGGTGGCTCACAACACCAAAACTGATTATTCAATTTTGTGACAGATTTGGTTTATACAAGGAAAGGGAAGTGAAAGAAACCTTGAAAGTGATAGGAAGAAATTGGCCTCAATCAACAACCAGGAACGTCTGGGAGAAAAATGATAGTTATTGTAATTAAGAATTTTTAGAAAATAAACTTAAAGAAATTTAGGTTTCAAGACTTAAAAATTAAGAACAATGATCAAAAGTGGAAGCAATGATTTGATACAGCAAGAGAGAAAGAGAAGCTTTAGTTTTATATTAGGTCATTTAAAAGAGAAAGATGAGTGCAGAGGGAGTCAAGATTTGTCAGGAAGAAAAAGGAAAAGGGAAGGGAGGAAAAGGTATGAAGTTACAGACAGAGTGTTAGCGGTGTAATAGAAGATACTGCATAGTAGGTGGGAGTAAAAATGAAAAAAGCAGCTAATGAAACAGAAACCAGTCCAGGGATGTTGGGGGAAGCAGGGAGGGTTTACTACTTTCTGAGATAACTGTATGGAAACATGGTTCTTGTCACTTTTACCCTGTCACTATACTATTATACGGGTAAAATTTTGCCTAATAGCATAAAAGTTTGAAATGATGGGTAATAGGATTCACATAGTCCAAAGCAATTTTCCTATTTCAGTAACTTCACAATGGGTACTTGAGATACAACTCCATGGAATTTTGTGTGTTCTCTATACATGAGAATTGATTATTTTTTGTATGTTGGAACTTTAAATTTCTGCCCATTGATAAAGCTAGAGAAATGACAGCCTGGTTTACATGTAAAATCTTACTTGTAACCTTACAATTTTGCTTGAAAGTGAACATTGTCTCTGTTTGTTTGTTGCAGAGTGAAATAAAAATGATGATCAATTAAACCTACACAGTCTATTGTCAATGCACTCATTCCACTCCTCTGACACCAACAAAATTAAAGGAATTTAATTCCAATTTGACTGAACATGAAGAACTTCTTCCTTGGACTTAACCACCCAGAGTTAGGTCAGATCTCACAAGTTAAATAGCACACTCCTCCAGACTGCCAAGTCTGCCCAAGACTTCAGACACAAACCACAAACTTGGAAGTCTCCAGAGTTTCCTCATTTCTGGCCTCTTGGCTCCCATTACTCCCTTAGATTTGATAATTCAGTAGAATGACCTATAGTCTTATTATCCAAAAAAAGGATACAAATGAAGAGATACATATGGTGAAGCCTGGGGGGCCTCCCAGTGCAGAACTTCCAGGTCCCAAAAAGGAACATGCTACCACCTCACGTACATCAATATCTGTCACCACCCAGGAAGCCCATGGAGCTTCCATGTCCAGAGCCTTTACCAGGGTCTCATTACACAGACAGGATTGAGTGAATCATTCCCTCCCTCCCCTGATGCCAGATGATATCATGTGGTGGACCTTTCTGGGCCAGCCCCAAACCAAGAATCAGCTAGGTCATTAGAATAATCTGTTAGGTAGGTGTGGTCTGGAGTCATTATCAAAAACATTTCAATTACTGGATATAATTAAATCATTTGCTTCATGTTTAAATATCCCCAAAAAGCATGTGAGATCTGCACCTTGGCCTGGATCATTTTCAGATATCTCAAATAGTTCATATGAAGAAACTGTGTTCAGAGAGTGGAAGATGGGTCAGACTTAAGTTGGTGATCTGCATGCATCCAGTTGATTGTATGATATGTGGAGCCTCTTTCCTATCAATGTGTATATGTTTCCTGGGATCTTGATAGCTGGAGCCCTTACAACTCTCTGCTCATAGTAGTGATTCTTAAATTTTTTGGTCATGCATTTTGGAGACCTGTGGAAGCTGTGGGAATTCTCTTCACAAAAGTTTGGAATGTCACAAGATAAGTTTCTGTGGAGAGGGCCTTGTTGCCTTTTCAGAACTTCAGTTGGCTGAATCTACTGGCTGGCAACCTCCTTCTCTGTAACAGGATTCTCACCTCCATTTGTAACCCACTGGCCTACAACCTGCTCCAGCTGCTTCTGAAGGACAACTTTAAAGAAGTTTGCAGGCTATTTTCTGATACCTTGCCCCATTGTTCTGAGGAAAGGCTTTGTTTTTGTGCCCTGACCCATTTCTTGTTACTTTGCAGATTTGGGGAGCTCTCTGTTCCCTGTCTTAGACAGACTAGGAAAAGGCCTGGCAATCTGAAAGTTGTCCCGTGAGAACACTATAGTCACAACAAAATATTATCCAGTACATACAAGCCTTTAGGTTGGAAAGCTCTCAAGTTACACAGTAGCCACCGCAATGGACTAGAACATACTAACAATGTGAAGGTGACACAAGAGGAAAAAAAATTTTTGTTCTGGGGTACATGGAAGATTGCCATGAGCTGGAGCTGACTCAGTGGCAACTAACAACAACAATAGGCACTTGCTTAATACAATGTCCTATGCACCTTATAGGTATTTAATCCTGGCAATAACAGTGAAACACTATCTACAAATATCCTGTTTACAGATAAGAAAACAGAGACTGTCTGAAAGTGAGTGGCTTGCTTATGGTAATAAAAAAAAAATTATGGTAATAAGCGGTTGGTAAATAGCTAAAAGGTGTTAAACCAGGATATGAGGCCAGGTGTGTCTGATATCGTGATATTTCTCAGAACCAGTATGTTACACTGCTTAGATTGAATGAGCTTTTCAATTAATATATTAATCTACTAAAATATATATATTCAGTTTCTCCTATGTGCTGTGTGTTCTGCTATTGTGGAAGATATGATGATGAGCATAAGAAATTCCAAATCCCTACCCTCAAGCAAATTTATTAATATGTTAGTAATCTAACAGAACACAGTGTTTGATGTGGTATGCAAGGTGGGGAGATTTTCATGGAAAAGACTAAATTACATTTGCTTCTAAAATTATAAAGCGAAACAATTTTTTTTTAAAGGAGGGGGAAGAAAAGAAGACAACCACAACTCCAGCAATTAGATATTCAAGTAAAAGCCAATTTTAACACATTGAAACATGAAAGCATTACAAAATCATTCTGTATGTGGAAGAAAAAAGCTATACAGAATCAGAATATTGATAATTCTAGTTTATTGACTCCAATTATGTCATGCATAATCTTTCTAAGAGTGCAAATTGGTGTTCAGGGCATTGGAAGAAGAAGAACCAGCAAAGATAACTGTAATGTCCCCTTCTGTGTTTATGTAACTGGTTGGGATCTTGTAAAGATAGCAAGCAAGATTTTCTTAAACTCTAATGGCTCTGAAGATTTTACCTTTAACTTCAAATAGTCTCAATTGTATCACATATTTGCAGTTCCCTGAATATTTTCATGTATGGCTACCAAATATCTTTGAAGTCAGCATTAAAATCCTCTCCATGAGACATTTTTTAGGGAGAATGTTAAGACACCAAAAGTGAAATGGATTTCGAAAAAAAAATTATGATCAATTACAGGTACAATCAAGCTCTAAATTTATATCAGTAAAAGAATGTAGGTGTGTGTGCATGTTTGTACACATTTATACATGTTTATATATTTGATATGTGTAAAGATAAGACAGTTTTTATACTGTAATTATATAATTGTTCAAAAAGGAAGAATAACGAGTAACTGTCTAATAAAAGGCACCCTGGTGGTGCAGTGGTTAAGAGCTCAGTTACTAACTAAAAGGTCAGCAGTTTGAATCTACCAGCTGCCCCCTGGAAATCCTATGGGGCAATTCTACTCTGTCCAATGACCTGTAGATTTTGGGGTTATCAGCCTGATTTGTCCATCATAAACTAGGTGTTGTCTGTCCCGTAGGGTCATAAAGTTGGATGTGCTAAGCAGCACTCCATCATCAAATGGAAGTAGTATATACAAAATCGGGCTTGAGCAGGACCTGAAGGCACAAGTAAGTTACATGAGAAAGTGGCTCAAATGCCCACAGTTCCCGTCCTGTCATATAATCTTCCCTCTCCCAGTCTGTACGTATGGCCTCATGGGGAATTCCTAATGATCAGTCAACTGAGGAAGAAAAAATTTATGCCTGGTTTATAGGTGATTCTGTACGATATGCAGGCACCCCTTTAAAGTGAACAGTGGCATCACTGCAGCCTCCTTCAGGCACTTCCCTGAAGGACACTGATGAGGGAAAATCCTCCCAGTAGTCAGAATTTTGAGCAGTGCACCTGATTGTTCATTTTTCACAGAAGGAAAAATTGCAGTTGTATACTGATTCATGGGCTGTGGCCAATGGTTTGGCTAGATGGTCAGGGACTTGGAAGAAACATGATTGGGAAATTGGTGACACAAGGGTATGGGAAACAGGTATATGGATAGACCTCTCTGAATGGGCCAAAGAAGTGAAGATATTTGGGTCTCATATGAATGCTTACCAAAGGGTTGAGGGTTTTAACAATTAAGTGAATAGGATGATGTGTTCTGTTGATACCAGTTAGCCTCTTTCTCCAGCAATGCCTGTCATTACCCAATGGGCTTATAGACAAAGTGGCCATCATGGCAGGGATGGAGGTCATGCATGGGCTCAGCAACATAGATTGCTACTCACCAAGGCTGACTTGGCTATAGCCGCAGCTAAGCGTCCAAATCTGCCAGCAGCAGAGACCAGCACTTAGTCCCCAATATTGCACCATTCCTTGGGTGATCAGCCAGCAACCTGTGACAGGTTGGTTACATTGGACCTCTTCCATTATGGAAAGTGTATTGTTTTGTTCTTACTGTGATGGACACTTTCTCTGGATATGTGCCTTTGTTAACTAGTGCTTCTATAATAAAAATACCAAAAACCGATGGCTTTAACAAACAAAAGTTTATTCTCTCACTTTTTAGGAAGCTAGAAGTCTGAATTCAGGGTGCCAGCTCCAGGTGAAGGCTTTCTCTCTCTGTGGGCTCTGGGGGAAGGCCCTTGTCATCCATCTTCCCCCGTTCTAGGAGTTTCTCGGTGCATGAACCCTGGATCCAAATGATGTGCTCCCCTCCTGGCTCTTCATTCTTGGTGGTGAGAGGTCCCTCTCCTCTCTGCTCACTTCTCTCTTTTGTATCTCAAAAGAGATTCACTCAATGTAGTACCTAATCCTGCCTCATTAACATAACTGCCTTTAATCTGCCTCATTAACATCATAGAGGTAGAATTTACAACACATAGGAAAATCACATCAGATTACAAAATGGTGAACAATCACACAATACTGAGAATCATGGCCTAGCCAAGTTGACACATGTTTTGGGAGAACACAATTCAATCCAAAACAATATAGGTTTGCTTTCCCTGCCTGCAGTGCTTCTGCCAAAACTACCATCCCTGCACTTACTGAGTATCTTATCTACTGTCATGACATCCCACACAGCATTTCCTTGAATCAAGAAATTCAGAGCAAACAAAGTGTGGCAACGGGCCTGTGCTCATGAAATTCACTGGTCTCACCATTTTCCTCATGATCTTGAAGCAACTGGCTTGATAGAATGATGGAATGGCCTTTTAAAGACACAATTAGCTCTCCTGCCAGCTAAGTGTTAATACTTTGCAGGGCTCAGAGGGTTTTCCAGAGGTTGCATATTCTCTAAACCAACACCCAGTACATGGTGATTTTTCTTTTTAATTTTAGTTATTGTATTTTTAAGCCCAGAGTTTCTATTTGGTTACTTTTAATTTTCTCTGGCAATAAATTGCTCTCATACTTTCCTGTAGTTCTTAATACATGATTTATTTTAACTACTTGAACAGATTTAAAATTGCTGATTTAAGGTGTCTGTCTGCTAAATTCAATGTCTAATCTCTCTCAGTTTCTATTCTTTCTCCTTTCTACCCCTCACCTTTGAAGGGGTCATGCTTTGTTTGCATGTATCATAATTTTTTAAATAACGTAATGTGGCTACTCTGGAAATTCTATTCTAATCCTTCCTAGGCTTTGCTATTGTTGCTACTTGTTGTATTTCTTGTTATGTGTTTATTTTGTGACTTCTCTGAACTAACTCTCTAAAATTTCTATTCTTTTTTTATATTTGGCCACTAAAATCTTGACTAGCATAGTGGTAAGCTAGTTAAAAGAAAGAGTTTTCCTTAAACCTCTGGAGCCAAAAAAAAATTCCCAGATTTTCCTTGGGAACTGTGTGGACATGTTAAGACATGCTTTCATCACTCAGTATGTAGTTCGCATGTCTGCCTTAGTTTTCATTTTACATATAGCTGTAGTTCAATTTCGTTAATGTTTTGTTCAGATTATGTAATTGGCCTGTAATTTTATTCTATCTTAATGTTCATATCAGATTTGGATATTAAGATTTTTCAGCCTCATTACGTAAGTTAGGGAATATTTATTTTTTAAAATACTCTGGTGAATTTTGTGTAAGAATCAAATTTATTTTTTGTTGACTTTATGGTGTAATTTACTAATTGAAACCAGCCATGCCTAAAGTGTGTGTGTGTACCTGTGCTGTTTTGTATTTAAGTGAGCTTTTTTTTTTTTTTTTTGAGCCCATTTATTATCTTTAATGACTATATAATTATTTTGGTTTTCTGTTTATTCTCGGGTGTGGAAAAAATATCAGTTTCACCTAAATAGTCTGAATATTAGTGTAAAACTTTCCACAGTGTCCCAATATTATCTCATTAACATCTACAACATCTGTTGTGAGGCATCCTTTCTATTTCTGTTATTTTCTAGTCGTGCTTTCTTTCTTGTTTGTCTGCTTGTTTATTCATCAATATTGTCAGAAATTTTTTAGTTAATTTCTTTGAAAAACAAACATTTGACTTTGATTCCCTCCAGTATAAGTTTATTTTCTTCTTATTTAATTTCTACCTTAATTTTTATTTTTCTCACCTTGAACATTCTTTTGATTGTTTTTCTGTATTTTTTAATCCTCTTTATAGAGATATAAATATGTGGGTTTTTTTTTTTTTTTTTTCAAGAGTAGTAAAAACAATGTTCATTTGTTATTTCTCCAAACCACCTAAGTGCATTTTGGTTGTTTACATGGTAACATTTAATGATTTGCTGCATAATTCCTAAAAAGATTTTCTCCTACATAATCACAATAGAACTACCAAAACCAAGAAATTAACAGAGATACATTAAGTCAATCCAACCTACAGTCTCTGTTCAAGCTTCACATGTCATTCCAATAATGTTCTTTATAGCTGCAGTGTGGTAGTGTCAGACCTCATCTAACTTCAGGGAGAATGATAATTAGCATCAGAATCAGCACAAACCTGATTCCTATAAGACAGAGGTCAGATATACCTGCCATCTTCAACCTTTTTACCAAATCCAACACCAGCTGTTTTCCCCACAGCATTCTCTACTTTTCTTTCAGGCTAGATAATTCATTGCAATGGCCACACAGAACTCACAGATCATACTCATAATTATGAAGTTTCTCAGGGAAGTAACATGGGATCAAGATTAACTTGGAAATAACAGGAATAACTCAGGATACAGTTCTTCAAGCAGGACAGCTTCTTCTCAGTTGCTGCCACTTGGCCCCCACTAGGGCCTGGCCTCTGCCCCTGCTCAGGCCTGTGTTAACAGCATTTTAGCTCCACTAATAAGTGCCTGGAGGCACCCCACTGTGCCAGCAAGCCTTTTGCCTGAAGGCCCTCAGCTCTCTAGCTCCATGGGTCAACAAACTCACTGTAGCCATCTCACTCTGTGGGCTTGGTAGCCTGCCATGCTGTCTGTAGCCAGTCTCTTCATTCTGCTACCACCACTCCAGTATTACAGTTCTTTCTGTCTCCTGGGTCTAGGAGATTCTCAGCATGGGGACTCCAGATCCAAAAAACATGCTACTCTCCAGGCTCTTTTTGATGGTAGTGAGGTCCAATGCAACCTCTGTGACGTGAGTACTTGCATAGGCAAGTGGCTCAATTCTGTTGGGTTGATTTTATACACCCTATTTGCATAATAACTGACCAATCCCCTTTCTGGACTAAACTGGCCAATCCCCTTAGAAATGGATCCATTATTTGCATAATAACTGAAGTATTCTGTTGGCAGGGGCTGGTTTCATCCCTGAGCAAAAATGACAAGTTTCTATAAAGGGCTAGGGCAATTGTAACAAGGACAATTGTACCAGCTCCTCAGAGCCCAGGGGAAATATTTCCAAAGCTGCTTTCTTTTTCTCTCTTTTTTACAGAGCCAAGGGAAAAGACCATGTAAAGAAACTCATTTCACCACACTAGCAAAGGCATCTAGTCTACAATCATTTGTTGCATGTCTTTTTAGTCCCCTTTGATCTAAAACAGTTTCTCAGTCTTTACTTGAGATGAGATTTTTGAAGATTACTGTTCAATTATGAAAGTGCCTCTCACATTTGTTTCCTTTTTTATGGTTCATCACAATTATATTAAGTTGTGCGTTTTCTGGCAGCTATATCCCAGAAGCAGTGGTGTATCTTTCTCATTGCATCAATCAGGTTGCAGAATACTTTTGATTTTCCACATTATTGGTGATGTTGACTCTAACTTGATTTAGACGGTGTCTCCCAGGCTTCTTCTCTGTAAAATTCCTTTTTTTCTCTTATCCTATTTTATTGCCTTTTTCTGGATTGACAGTAATTTTTATCTTTTTATTTATTTATTTATTTTGTCTACTAGTTTGGAAGTTATACATTCTGTTTTATTCTTTTAGGATTTACTCTAAAAAATTATGTGCACATTTAAATTATCAGGGTTTAAATGTAACCATTAGATTTTATCTTCTTCAAGACAATAAAATTATATTAAGACACCATAGCTCCACATACCTTATATATTAACTTTTAGGTATTTTAATATTTAAATTTTAAAACACCACAAGATATTATTTTGCTGTATTATGCATTTAATTTATTTAAGTATACCCACACATTTACTACTTTTTTTGTTCTGCAGTTATTCTTGAATCTCAGAATTTAGAGCAGTATCATAGTCCTTGTAACTGAAGTATGAACTCCAGAATTTCATTTAGTGAGATTCAGCTTGTGTTAGTAAGGGCCAATACTACTTATACTCCTTAGTGCCCAGACGTATGTATTCTAGCTGCTCAGCACATAGCTCTATCTATTATTTGTTCAGTGCATTCTATAGAATCAGTCTGCAGGGTGATTCTCTGGACCTGAGGCTTACCTGAGCTTTTAACAGATAATTCTAGTATTCATAAGGCTCACTGCTTCTGAATGATGAGGTAAATCATAGCACTATAGGATCCCAACGTTATAAGCCTATCATTTTACTTTTCTTTGTGAAAACAGTTGTGAGACAATTTAATTTGAAATACACTCTCAATAGAAATTCATTGCCCTTGAATCATGGTATTGATTAATGCAATGTGTTCTGGAAAGATAAAACCCTTTCCAGAATAACCTGAAGAAACAAAACCCATTACCTTTGAGTCTATTCTGACTCATAGCAACTCTTTAGGACAGAGTAGAACTGCCCACTAGGGTTTCCAAGGCTGTAATCTTTACAGAAGCAGACTGCCACATCTTTCTCCTGTGGAGCACTGTGGCTAGTAAGTTTCATCCCAAGAACTTTCACCTAGCACCCAAGAGCTTAACTACTTCACCACCAGGCCTTCTTCAATTTCCTGAATAGACCTTACAAAATTGAAGGAGAAGATTTAATGTGGTCAACCTGTCTCCATGTGGATAGCTGGTCAACTCAAGGAACAGATCCATATTAGATTCATTATAGGTTTATGCTTTGGCTGGATTGAACACTCATCCACATTGGTGCTGTTTTGTTCATGTGTAACAACTGTTCCTGCAATTATGTCAACTTTATTCACAAGTTAAAGGTTGGCTAGGCATTAACATGAGACAGAAACAAACAAGCAACAATAACAGAGACACCTGTATGCCCATAGGCCCATCAACACGCTTCCTTCCTGTATTTCCTTATTCTCAATATTCTCATGCTTTCTTAAAAGTCCCTGACCAACTAACTAAATTTTTTCCATTGCTTTGGCTTATATATTGGTATTCCAAGCCACTTTTCTTGTCATAATAAGTGAATGACCAATGGAAAAATTTCCCTTCACTACTCATCTTCTAAATGTGACTATAAACAATAAGAATATACTTTTGAGTATCACTAATGTATCCCGGAAACCAATCTGTAAAGCAGGTAGGTATTCTTCACTCCTGCCGTAAGTTGATTTTTCTGAAGCCTCCCTGAGATCAAGGTTGACTCGTTACTGAAGGCAGGAGATACTTCAGTGCCACTGAAATAGATGATAAAGGAATTTGGTCTACCTGTTCACCTTCTGAAACTGGTTCAGCCTAACCCTGAATATACTAGCTCAATTATACAATACCTTGCTCCTCTTTCTACCCAGCTTCATAATTCTGTGAAACTAATATGTCCAGCTCTTGATTGACTATGCTGAAGACACCAATTTTCTGTAGATATTACCTATAAATAAGCCTCCTGTGGCTATGAAATTTACTTTTTTGAAGTAATAACCACAATGATAACACGTGACTTTGTATTGTTTTTCATTCTGGCTTCCTATACATCCCCTCCCTCTTTTAGTAACGTTTCTTGTAAATATAGGGTTAGCATCTAACCTTTGCATTGGACCACTATGAAACCTGGGCTCAGAGAGAAGTAGACGTTAGAAAAGTTGAAGAAGGCATTCCAATGAAGATTGAATTTATTTTAAAAGATTAACGTAGAATGGGAATTACCATGCTCTGTAAAATGTATAGTAGAAAGAGAGATCCGCAATGAGGTTTTATGTGTGAAAACTGAGTAGGAAATTTAAGTTTCATTGAAAAATATAAAAAACTGTAGAAAGCAAGACAATATTGAATGATTATTTTAGACTTTAAATAATGCATTAAAATAATATTTTGCTTTGATTATGCTACCTATTAGAAAAAATGGAATTTTTTTATACACTGTAGATCTATAACTTATCACAGGGAGATCATTTATACTATATGTGAATAGTTATTTTGTTTTGTTGCTGTTGCTAGATGTTGTGGAGCATGTTCTGACCCTCTGTAGGACAGAAGGAAATGTTGCCCGGTCTTGCTCTATTCTCGTAATCTTTGCTATGTCTGAGCCCATTGTTGAAGCCACTGTATCAATCCTCCACACTGGGGGTTCTCCTCTCTTTTGCTGAACCCCCACTTTCACAATCATAATTTCCTTCTCCAGGGATTCGTCTCTTCTGGGATCACAACCAAAGTAAGTGAGAGAAAGTCTTACTATCCTCATTTTTGACGAAAACTCTGGCTGTACTTCTTCCAGTACAGATTTGTTGGTTCTTCTGGAATTTCATGGTATATTCAATATTTTCTCCAAAACTGTACTTCAAATGCATCAACTCTTCTTCTGTCTTGGTCTTTGTTATTCATTGTTCAGCTTTCCCATGGATATAAGGCAATTGAAAAGACCATAACTTCGGCCAGGTCCACTTTAGTCATCAAAGTGACATCCTTGCTTTTTTAAGATTTTAAAGAGGTCTTTTGCAGCAGATATGCCCAGTGCTATTCATAAGGTTTTCACTGGCTAATGCTTTTCAGAAGTAGACTGCCAGGTCCTTCTCCCAAGTCTGTCTTAGTCTGGAAGCTAGAATGGGAATTCCAGAACACTTAATCGTACTCATGAGGAACCTTTACATAGATCAAGAGGCAGTTGTTTGGACAGAACAAGGGGATACTGATTGGTTTAAAGTCAGGAAAGGTGTGTGTCAGGGTTGTATTCTTTCACCATACCTATTTAATCTGTATGCTGAGCAAATAATACAGGAAGCTGGACTCTATGAAGAAGAACGGGGCACCAGGATTGGAGGAAAACTCATTAACAACCTGTGTTATGCAGATAACACAACCTTGCTTGCTGAAAGTGAAGAGGACTTGAAGCACTTACTAATGAAGATCAAAGACCACAGCCTTCAGTATGGATTACACCTCAACATAAAGAAAACAAAAATGCTCACCACTGGACCAATGAGCAACATCATGATAAATGGAGAAAAGACTGAAGTTGTCAAGGATTTCATTTTACTTGGATCCACAATCAACAGCCGTGGAAGCAGCAGTCAAGAAATCAAAAGATGCATTGCATTGGGTAAATCTGCTGCAAAGAACCTCTTCAAAGTGTTGTAGAGCAAAGGTGTCACCCTGAAGACTAAGGTGAGCCTGACCCAAGCCATGGTATTTTTAATCACATTATATGCATGTGAAAGATGGACAATGAATAAGGAAGACCAAAGAAGAATTGACGCCTTTGAATTGTGGTGTTGGCGAAAAATATTGAATATACCATGGACTGCCAAAAGGACGAACAAATCTGTCTTGTATGTAGTACAACCAGAATGCTCCTTAGAGGCAAGGATGGCGAGACTGTGTCTTACATACTTTGGACATGTTGTCAGGAGGGATCAGTCCCTGGAGAAGGACATCATGCTTGGCAGAGTACAGGGTTAGCGTAAAAGAGGAAGACCCTTAACAAGGTGAATTGACACAGTGGCTGCAACAATGAACTCAAGCATAACAACGATTGTAAGGATGGCTCAGGATGGGGCAGTGTTTCGTTCTGTTGTGCATAGGGTCGCTATGAGTCGCAACCGACTTGACAGCACCTAACAACAACAACAACAACAATGCCCAGTGCAACACTTCATTTGATTTCCTGACTGCTGCTTCTATGGGTGTTGATTGTGGATCCAAGTAAAATGAAATCCTTGACAAGTTCAATCATTTCTCCATTTATTATAGCATTGCTTATTTGGTTTTTGTTCTAAGTTGAGGTGTAGTTTATACTGAAGATTGTAGTCTTTGATCTTCATCAGTAAGTGCTTCAAGTCCGAATCATTTCAAGCAAGCATGGTTGTGTCACAGGTTGTTAATGAGTCTCCCTCTAATCCTGATGCTGACTTCTTCTTCATATAGTCCAATTTTTACTGTCACTTCTGAACATATTTTTTTGCATGCTTTTCTACCACTTTCTAAGCATTCATGTGTGTGTGTGCATACATCTATAACTTAATCTATGTACTTTGTAGATTAAGTTTAACTCATATTTTCCTGTTTGATGAAGAAATTCGTTGGCCATTACAGCCAGTTTTTAGGGTTAGAAATAATAATAATGTTTCTTTTCTACTCTAAGAAAATAATAATGCGTGAAAGAGAGAAACCAGAGATCCTTATCCCATCACTCCAAGTTTTTCAGAGAAATTTTCTAAACTTGATGCACCTTAAAATAAATGTAATAGAGTGGGTTAGAATATGCTACTGTAACAAACAACCACGAGGTCCCGGGGATTCACGAAACACATTTGTTTCTCACTACACTGTGTAGTCACTCTGACTGATGGAGGGTTCTTGGCATTCACATCTACTGTCATTTTGGCAAAAGGAAGAAGCTTGTTGAATTTTGTACTCATTCAAAGAGGCTTTCTAGAGGTGACATGCATCACGTCTTCCCACATTTCTTTGGCCAGAAAAAGTGCTATGGCCTTACTTAGCTTCTAACAGCAATGAAGAGCAACCTAATCATGAGCAAAGAAACAAAGGAGAACTGCAATATTTGCTAATAGCCCTAGAAATCACTATAGTGAGTAAAATTTGTGAAAGAAAAAAAAAAATTAACATTAGAGGCTTCAATTAGTCTATGTGGCACTGAACAAGGAGCTCTGGGAGTCTTCAGTTTAAAATGCTCATGTAGAAGTTTGAGTTTTAATTTGCATCATTTAATTTAAGCTTTGCAGTTACCTTCTGACATTAAGGAACTTACAGACTGTCACTACTTCAGGATCATTTCACGTAGTTTGTTACTAACCTTTTAAATAAGAGCCCGGAGTGGTCATGATCAGAGAACTTGATTTACTGAAGTGCCCATGTTTCCAATCAATTTTAAAAAACTGGGGAATTCTTTAACACATCCTTTATTTTTTTTTATTTTTATTTTTTTTTTTTAGAAGCAGAAGCTGAAAAAAAGAAAAAAAAAAGGAAGAAAGAAACTAATACGTATACCCTTTGATTTTCTAACTTATAGTATAGTGTTATGTTAGGAATTGAATTGTGCGCCCCCCCCCCCCAGGTATGTGTTATAAATCCTAATCCTATACCTGTGGTTATAATCCCATTTGGGAATGAGTTTTCTTCGTTATGTTAATGAGACAGTATTAGTGTAGGATGTGACTTGAGTTAACCTCTTTTGAGATACCAAAGGAGCAGATTAAACAAGGAAAGGAAAAGCTAGTTGGGGTAAGGTAGAGGTCATGCCAATTGAAGATCACCAAGGAGCCAAAGAACAAAAACCTTTACCCAGAGCCACCAGAGACAGAAAGTCTTCCCCTAGATAGAGCACCCTGAATTAGAACTTCTAGCCTCCTAAACTGTGAGAAAATAAATTTCTGCTTCTTTAAGCTACCCATTTGTGGTATTTCTCTTATAGCAGAACTAGATAACTAAGGCACATAATCTGATGTTTCTTAAGTTCCAGACTCTCTAAAAGTCACCCAGAGAACTGGTTAAAATGACATTTATTGCTACCAGACATGTTGTTGTTAGTTGATGTTGAGTCAGCCTTGACTTGTGGTGAGCCCATACCTTACAGAACAAAATGTCGCCCAGTCCTGTGCAGTCCACATGATCTGTTACAGATTGGACCACTATATTTCATAGGGTTTTCATTGGCTAATTTTCACAAGTAGATCACCAGGCCTTTCTTCCTAGTCTGTTTTAGTCTGGTAGCTCCAATGAAACATATGCAGCATCATAGCAACTCACAAGTCTCCACTGATAAGTGGTGGCTACACATGAGGTACATTGCCCATGAATCAAACCCAGGTCTTCTATATGGGGGACAAAAATTTTACCAGTGAACTATCAATTCCTCATGCAACCAGACATAAGCAGTTTTATTTCTAGGTCTGAAAGAAAATTGGGCATCTTTTTTTTTTTTATAAATGAATATGATGTAGTTACACAAATGGCACACTGAAAGTAAATGCATTAGTGGATAGCAGCACTGATCTGGGAGGCAGTCAAACTTAACCTGTAACTTAGCTTTACAAATTAGTGACTCTTTGGCCTTGGAGAAACTCCCTACTCTCAAGACATCAACATACCAGCACTAGTTGCGGTAGAGTTGATTCTGAGTTATGGTGACGCCATGTGTTTGTGTCGGAGTAGAACTGTGCTCCACAGGATTTTTGGTGGCTGATTTTTAGGAAGTAGATCACTAAGCCTTTCTTATGAGGAGCCTTTGGATGGGCTAGAACTTTCAAAGTTTTGGTTAGCAGCTGAGCACCTTAACCATTTGCACCACAAAAGAACCCTGGAAATCAATATACTCAACTCTCTAAAGGAAAAAAAAAATTAAAGCATGGATGCTAAATGAATCATTTATTTTATAAGGATCAGCACAAAGCTGGTTCCAATGAGACAGAGATTAAAGATGTCCCAAATGTCCAACTTTCCAAGGTGCTGTACCACTCCATCATTTCTAACATCAACTAGTCCCTCTACCCTCAGCACTCTCTCTCCCATCTTTGGGTTCCCTAATTCATTGCAAGGTCTGATAGAACTCACCAATAGTATAAAGGAAATGGCTCTTGTGATTGTGAAGGCTGGCAAGTCCCAAATTCGTGGGTCAGGTGTAGGCTTCTCCTACACCTGCAGGAGCTGAAGAACCCAAACCGGCAGTTCAGACCACAGGCTGCTGGCTCAAAAGGCTGCAGAAGGTGGCAGCAGAGAGAGAGGGTGCCTTTCCAGGACAAAGGCATATATCTTAGATGCAGGCCACATCCTAAGGAAGGGTGTAACTTTAGTAAGGGTGGGGCTTGAGTCATGCCCTTTGCAAGGCTGTGAACCAAGACACACCTTATACCAAGCCTGTGTCATCAACATATAGAGGTCAGGATTCACAACACATAAAATGGAGGACAACCACATAATACCAGGAATCATGGCCAAGCAAAGTTGACGCATAACCCCAAACATCACAGGTTCCATATACCTTATTTGTATAGTCCCACTGAATCATTGCGTGTGAGTCCCAAAATCCATGACTAGAAGGGTCATATTAAGTAATTCATTACACCACAGAAACCTCCTCATAAGGTGATACATACTTGGTGATTTAGTTTTCTTCTCTAATAATATCTGTCTCATTCAGTCATAGTAAGAATCACATGAGATAATATAAGCATAGAGCTCAGCATGGTATCTGTATCAGAGAAACTTTCCATTAAATACTAGTAATAGCAGCACTACTAGTACTATTAGTAACATCATTGTCCTACTTGGAATAAGGTGTGTGTTATGTGATATACAGGTGAGGCTGTTTCATATCTGTGATGTGACAAGACAATGTATATAAGCATCCTGTACATATTAATCATTCAATAAATAGTTCTTTCATTCATTAGTAGCCATTAGTTTTGACAGCTGTTTTCACTTTTTTTATTTTCTGCTTAAGCTACAAAAGAAAATTTATTTTCTAAATATGTGCATTGCATTGTGGCTTGAGTTTTTGTATTTGGTAGAAAATGAAAAAGAAGGTGAATTGATGTGTAATGTTCTAGAGCAAGGTTTCCCAACAGTGGCACTATTGAGATTTTGGGCCATTATGGTGTGCATCTGGCGGGGGGGAGGACGTGTCTTATTCGTTGTAGGATGTTTATCAGTATCTCTGGTCAGCAGTTCATATCCACCAGGAGCTCCTCGGAAACTCTGTGGGGCAGCTCTACTCTGTCCCCCCAGGGTTGCTATGAGTCGGAATCAACTCGACGGCCACAGGTTTGGTTTTTTGATTTTTCTGGATGCCAGAAGCATCCTCTCAGTCATGATGAACAAAAAGATCTCTAACATTGTCAAATATTTCCTGTAAGGCAAATTTTGCCTAGTTGAAAAGCACTCGTCTTGAGAAAATATAATTAATTCACCTAGTAATTGTTCTTTCACAACAAACCTTTTCATTTTATTGCTCATAAAATCATAGGTTCAGAAATAGTATATGACATGCATAAGAAAGACAATAGCACTTACTTTTATTGATATGCAAATTATGTATTTGAGAACCAGTGTTATTAAACAGGGGATGAGAATAGAGATTTTGGAAATGCTTAGTAATAACTTGCCTGACATGATTGCATTGATGTATTTTATTTTAGGAAGCCCTAGTGGTGTAGTGGTTAAGTGCTCCAGCTGCTAACCAAAGGGTCGGCAGTTTGAGTCTGCCAGGCGCTCCTTGGAAACTCTATGGGGCAGTTCTACTCTGTCCTATAGGGTCGCTGTGAGTCGAAATCAACTCAACGGCACTGGGTTTGGTTTTTTATTTTAATGAGAAGAATGGACCAAGTATTATATCTGAAGAAAAAAGGTAACGTTTCTTTGCTATTTGATGTTCAAATGTAACTTTAAACCATTCAGCAGAGATTTCTGATTTAAGTTTTAGGTGTTTTAAGCACATATGTTCAAATCCTTTCCTTATTAAAAAGGGAGATATAATATAGGAATAAATATGTACTAACATTGCAAAAAGACAGATATCAAAACACCTAAATCTAAATGATATGTGTAACATGTAGCTCTGGTGAATTTGGATTGTGGTAATCTGATTAACTACAATTCAGTGTACATAAATGAAAATTCCATAGAGAAAAGTGAAAGAAGCCCTTATCTATACTCTACCAGCACTGTATAATTGGAGTTTTTAGAGATCACAGTAAATATGATTGTAGAAAATAAGGTACGGGTCAGTTTTTCCAGTGGAATTGTGTATGCAACGAAGGATTGAGAGATGGGTAACTAGTGTTACAGTCCTAGGGGAGTTCTGATGATGCTGTACTTCATCTTCAATGAGAAAATAGCTATTTTATCTAATGGCAAGCTGCAACAGCTGAATTAATAAAATGGTCAAGGCAAATTACAAACATTTAAATAAAACCAAAAAAATCAAATCTGTTGCCAATGAGTTGATTTCAACTCATAGTGACCATATGGGACAGAGTAGAACTGCCCCATAGGGTTTCCAAGGAGCTGCTGGTGGATTTGAGCTGCCAACCTTTTGATTAGCAGCCAAGCTCTTAACCACTACACCACTAAGGATGCAAGCATTTAAATAGTAAAGGATAAATAAAACTAAAAATAAAGACTATCTTTAAGCCAATAAGGAGTTTTCCTAATACAATAAAAATATCTTTACATCAGACTTTTCCTCCACACTACTAAATGCCAATTTATCTAAATATAAAAGAAACAAATTGTGACCTCAAAATCCTAAATAAAAAATTATCATTTGGCTTTTAAAGCAGAAGAAAAGTCATTTTGACACATGAAAGAATGAAAAAAAAAATCATGAAGAAAATTACTGTATTCTAGAATATTAAAAACAAGTCACAGTAAAAAAATCATATAAGGAAGTTGTCAAATGTCAATAGACATGAGCAATTGAATTAGTACAATTTAGAATTAAATCTTTATAAGTAGCTTGTATACAATAGGAGCCTTGGTGGTGTACTGGTTAGCAGTTTGGCTGCTAACCAAGAAGTTGGCAATTTGAATCCACTAGACACTCCTTGGAAACTTAGGGGGCAGTTCTACTCTGTCCTGTAGGGTCTCTATGAGTTGGAATTGACTTGAAGGCAATGAGTTTGGGTTTTTTTTGTATACAATACAAAATTTTTCAAAAATAATTTTGAAATGAAAAATGAGTATACTTAAAAACATTACATTGAATTTTAAAATCCCAGGTTATTACACCCCCATGAGTCTGTCAGCTTGTCGTACTGTGGGGGCTTGTGTGTTGCTATGATGCTGGAAGCTATGCCACCAGTATTCAAACACCAGCAGGGTCACCCATGGAGGATAGATTTCAACTGAGCTTCCAGACTAAGGCATACTAGGAAGAAGGGCCCAGCAGTCTAATTCTGAAAAGAATTAGCCAGAAAACATTATGAATAGCAGCAGGTCATTGATATAGTGCCAGAACATGAACCCTTCAGGTTGGAAGGCACTCAAAAGACTGGGAAAGAGCTGCCTCCTCAAAGTAGAGTCGTCCTCAGTAACGTGGATGGAGTAAAGCTTTCAGGACATTCATTTGCTGATGTGGCAAGACTCAAAATGAGAAAAAAGAGCTGCAAACATCCATTAATAATCGGAAGGTGGAAAGCACTAAGTATGAATCCATGAAAATTGGAAATCACCAAAAATGAAATGGAATGCATAAACATCTATATCCTAGGCATTAATGAACTGAAATGGACCAGTACTGGCCATTTTGAATCAGATAATCATACAGTCTACTACCTGGGAATGACAGCTTGAAGAGGAATGGTTTTGCATTCATTGTCAAAAGAACATTTCAAGATCTATCCTGAAGTACAATGCTGTCAGTGATAGGATAATATCCATACACCTACAGGGAAGACCAGTTAATATGACTATTATTCAAATTTATGCATCAACCACTACGGCTAAAGATGAAGAAATTAAAGATTTTTATCAGCTTCTGCAGCCTGAAATTGATCGAACATGCAATCAGGATGCAATAATAATTACTGATGATTAGAATGCAAACGTTGGAAACAAAGAATAAAGTTGGAAACAATGCTGGAGATCGAATGATAGAATTTTGCAAGACCAATGACTTCACTGGAAATAGCTTTTATGAACCTTACCAGATGGAATACACAGGAATCAAACCAACTACATCTGTGGAAAGAGATGATGGAAAAGCTGAACATCATCAGTCAGAACAAGGCCAGGGGCCTACTGCAGAAGAGATCATCAATTACTCGTATGCAAGATGGATGCCAGAGGAGACCCTGAAACTTGCTTTCAAACGTCGAGCAACTAAAGCACAAGAAATGATGAAGTAAAAGAAATGAACAGAAGATTTCAAAGGGCTGCTGGAGAAGACAAAGTATTATAATGACATGTGAAAAGACCTGGAGATAGAAAACTAAAAGGGAAGAACACACTCAACATTTCTCAAGCTGAAAGAACTGAAAAAAAATCCAAGCCTTGAGTTGCGATAGTAAAGGATTCTACAGAGAAAATATTAAATGGAGCAGGAAGCATCAAAAGAAGTTGGAAGGAATACACAGTCATTATACCAAAAAGAATTAGTTGACATTCAGCCATTTCAAGAGGTGGCATATGATCAGGAATCGATGGTACTGAAGGAAGAAGTACAAGCTGCACCGAAGGCATTGGAGAAAAACAAGGCTCCAGGCATTGACAGAATATCAATTGAGATGTTTCAACAAACGGATGCAGCAATGAAAGTGCTCACTTTTCTATGCCCAGAAATTTAGAAGACAGCTACCTGGGCAACCTACTGGAAGAGATCCATACTTATGCCTATTCCCAAACATGTGATCCAACCAAATGCGGAAATTATAGGAGAATATGATTAATAACACATGCAAACAAAATTTTTCCGGAGATGATTCAAAAGTGGCTGCAGCAGTATATTGATAGGGAACTGCCAGAAATTCAGGCTGGATTCAGAAGAGGATGTGGAACCAGGGGTATCATTGCTGATGTCAGATGGATCCTGGCTGAAAGCAGAGAATACCAGAAGGATGGGTACCTGTGTTTTATTAACTATGCAAAGGCATTCGACTATGTGGATCATAACAAATTACGGTTAACATTGTGAAGAATGGGAATTCCAGAACACTTAATTGAGCTCATGAGGAACCTTTACATAGATCAAGAGGCAGTTGTTTGGACACAACAAGGGGATACTGATTGGTTTAAAGTCAGGGAAGTTGTGTGTCAGGGTTGTATTCTTTCACCATACCTATTCAATCTGTATGCTGAACAAATAATCCGAGAAGCTGGACTATATGAAGAAGAACGGGGCATCAGGATTGGAGGAAGACTCATTAACAACCAGCATTATGCAGATAACACAACCTTGCTCGCTGAAAGTGAAGAAGACTTGAAGCACTTACTGATGGATGTTGAAGGCCACAGCTTTCAGTATGCATTATACCTCAACATAAGAAAAACAGAAATTTTCACAACTGGACCAATAAGGAACATTATGATAAAGGGAGAAAATTAAAAAAAAAAAAATTTAGTTTATTAGCCCTAAAGTTTTTTTGTGGATTTTTTTGAATGTTCTATATATAACATCTTGTCAACTGTGAATAAGAAAACAGTCGTTATAGAGTCAATTTTGACTCAGGGTAATCCCAAGTGCATCAGAAAAGATCTGTGCTCCATAGGGTTTTTAATGGCTGATTTTTTCAGAAGTAGATTGCCAAGCCTTTCTTCTGAGGTACCTCTTGGTGAATTCAAACTTCCAACATTTTGATTAGCAAGTGAAGACTTTAACTGTTTGCATTACTCGGAGAATCCAACTTGTAACTATCACTATCTGTGATAGTCTTACTGCTTCCTTTTCAATTTGATAGACTTTTTCTTTTTCTTGTCTAAGTGCTCCGGTTATACCTCTAGTACAATGTTGAATAGCAGTGGTGAAAACAAGTATCCTTGTCTTGTTCCTGATCTTGGGGGGGGGGACAGTTTTCAGTCTTTCACCATTGAGTATAATATTAGCTATGGGTTTTCATAAATTCTCCTTATCATGTGGAGGAATTTCCCTCCTACTCCTAGTTTTCTGAGTATTTTTATCAAGAAAGGGTTTTATAATTTTTCAAATTGTTTTCTGAATTAATTGAGATCATCATGTGTGTGTGTTTTCTTTCTTTATTCTTTTCATGTGGTATATTACACTGATTGATTTCCTTATTAGAACCTCTCTGGAAAACCTGGACTAATCCTATTTGATATAATGTATAATTATGTCAATATTCTGTTAGGTTCGGTTTGCCAAGGTTTTATTTAAGATTTTTGCATCTATATTCCTAAGGGATATTGGCTTGTAGTTGTCTTGTGATATCTTTGTCTGATTTTGGTATGAGGATGATACTGGACTCCTAGAATAAATTAAGAAATATCACTTACCTTCTATATTTTGAAAGAGTTTGAGAAAGATTGTTTATAGTTCTCTAAACATTTGGTAGAATTAACCAGTGATGTAAACTCTTCCTGATCTTCTCTTGGTTGGGAGGTGTTATGGATTACATTATGTCCCCCCCAAAATAAGTGCAGGAAATCCTAGCCTCTATGCTTATAGGGTCATTACGAATCAAAACCTACTGGAAGGCACCTAACAACAACATACCTGTGGTTATAATCTCATTTGGGAATGGGTTGTCTTTATTATGTTAATGAGACAGGAAGAGTGTAGGATATATCTTGAATCAATCTCTTTCAAGATATAAAAGCGATTAAACAAATGAGCAGGAGCAGAGATGAAGGAAGAGAGATGCCAACGCACATGAAGATAGCCCAGGAGCAGAAGCTCAGAAGGGACAGACCTTCCTCCAAACGCAACAGAGAGAGAAAGCCTTTCCATAGACCCAGCACCCTGAATTTGAAGTTCTAGACTCCTAAACTGTGAGAAAATAAATTTCTATTCTTTAAAGACATCCACTTGTAGCATTTCTGTTATAGCAGCAATAGATATCTAAGACAGGAGTTTTTTTTTTTTTTTTTAATTGTACTTTAGATGAGGGTTTACAGAACAAACTAGTTTCTCATTAAACAGTACACATATTGTTTTATGACACTGGTTAACAACCCCACTGCATGTCAACACTCTCCCTTCTCAGCTTTCCTGTCCCCTCCTGCCTTCTAGTCCTTGCCCCAGGGCTGGTGTGCCCCTTTAGCCTCATTTTGTTTTATGGCCCTGTCCAATCTTTGGCTGAAAGGTAAACCTCAGGAGTAAATTCATTATTGAGATGATAAGGTGTCTGGGGGCCATACTCTCAGGGTTTCTCCAGTCTCTGTCAGGCCACCAAGTCTGGTCTTTCTTTCTGAGTTAGAATTTTATTCTACATTTTTCTCCAGCTCTGTCTGGGACCCTCTATTGTGATCCCTGTCAGGGCAGTCAGTGGGGGTAGCCAGGCACCATCCAGTTGTGCTGGATTCAGTCTGGTGGAGTATATGTGGTCCATTAGTCCTTTGGACTAATCTTTCCCTTGCATCTTTAGTTTTCTTCATTCTTCCTTGCTCTCAAATGGTAAGACCAGCAAAGTATCTTAGATGGCCACTCACAGGCTTTTAAGACCCCAGAAGCTACTCACAGCAGTAGAATGTAGAACATTTTCTTTATAAACTGTGTTATGCCAATTGAGCTAGATATTCCCCAAGACCACGGTTCCCACAGTCCTCAGAACAGCAATTCTGTAAGACAGGAGGTTTTAATTGCTGATTTAATCTCTTAATTGCTGATTTAATCTCTTTTTGTAGATTTCTTCTTGTCTTGAGTCTATTTTGCTAGTTTCGTGTTTCTAGAAATTTTTCCATTTAAGTTATTTAATTTGTTGGAATGTAATTTTTCATAATAATCTCTTAAGATTTTTTTTAATTTAATTTCTCTAAGGTTGGTAGTCATATCTTTGTTGTTATTTCTAGTTTTCCTTCAGTCTAGCTAAAGATTTTTCAGTTTTGTTGAACTTTTCAATAGATCAACTTTTGGTTTCACTTTTTTTTCTGTTATTTCTCTATTCTCTAGTTTATCTGCACTCTAATCTTTAGTACGTCTTTTGCTGGCTTTGGCTTTAGTTTGCTCCTCTTTCTCTTTTTCATTAAGATGTAAAGTTACGTCACTAGTTTGAGATTTTTCTTCTTTTATAAATGTAGGTTTTGACTATTATAAATTTCTCACTGAGTTTTGTGCTCACTGTATAAATTTCCCATAAATTTTGGATGTTTAGTTTTATTTTCATCCCTTTCAAGGTGTTTTCTAACTCCGTTTGTGGTTTCTTTTCTGACTCATTGGTTGTTTAAAACGGTGTTGTTTCATTTCCACATATTTGTGAATTTCCTGTTTTTCTTTCTTTTACTGGGTTCTAGTTTCATTCCATTTGTTTTGAAGAAGATACTTTGTATGATTTGAGTCTTTTTCTGTGCTTACGTATGGTCTACTTTGGAGAATGTTCCACATGCTCTTGAGAAGAGTCTATTATCCTGCTGTGGTTAATTGGAGTGTCTTATTTATGTCCGTTAGGTCTGGTTGGTTTGTCGTGTTGTTCAGGCCCTCTATTTCCTTATTGATTTCCCATGTAGCTGTTCTATCCTTTTTTGAAAGTGAGATGTGGAAGCCTCCAAATATTATTATAGACCTTTTTTTCTTTTTGCCCTTCAATTCTGTGAATATTTACTCCATATATGGAGCAGTTCTACTTTGTTCTTTAGAGCTTCTACGAGTCGGAATCAACTTGATGGCACAGGGTTTGTTTTTTTTGTTGTTGTTGTTAATTGTGTAAATATTTATGGTTATAATACTTTCTTGATTAGGACACTTTTATGAATATATAATGTTCTTCTTTTTTTCTTGTAAAAATCTTTGCCTTAAAGTCTATTATATCTGTTAATAAGCATACCTCAGCTTTCTTTTAATTTCCACATGTTGGCATAGAATATTTTTTACATCCTTTCACTTTCAACATTTTTGTATCTTTCATCTAAAATGAGTCTCTTTCAGATAATATATATCCTGCCTTTTGATTGCACCGTCGAATTCATTTATATTTAAAGAAAATAAGAAAAGACCATGTCTACCACTTTGCTATTTGTTGTATATGTGTCTTACCTATACATACTCATCTCCCCCTCATTTTCTCTATTATTTTCTTCTTTTTTGTTTAATTGATTTCCGTAGCATATTGGCTTGGTTTCATTTTCATTTCAATTTTTTTAAAGATATTTTCTTAGTGGTTACCATGGGGATTATATTTAATATCTTAAATTTATCACACTCTAATTTGAATTTATGGAAACTTAACTTCAATAGCATACAAAAACTTTGCTTCTGTACAGCTCTATCTCCTACTGCCTTTATACTGTTGTCACAAATTACACCTTTATATATTGTGCATCCATTAACATAGATTTATAACTATTGCTTTATATGTTTGCCTTTTAATTTGCGTAAGAATTTGAAGAGAAGTAACAAACCAAAAATATAATAATAGTTTTTGTATTTATCTATGTAGTTACATTTACTGGAGTTCATTATTTCTTTTTATGACTGACTTACTCTCTAGTGTTCTTTCATTTCAGTCTGCTGAACTGCCTTTAACATTCTTTGTAATGTAGGTCTACTGGCTGCAAACTCCTTTGGCTTTTGTTTATCTAGGAATGTCTTAACTTCTTCATTTCTGAAGGATTTTTTTTTTTATATTTGTTGATTATAAAATTCTTCGTTGACAGTTTATTTATTTTTATTTTAGCAACTTAAATATGTCATCCCATTCCATTCTAGCTTCCATGGTTTGTGTGTAAAACCCAGCTTCAATGTTATTGAGGAAATCTTGTATGCATGAGGAGTCATTTTCCTTCTTGTTTCTGTCAAGATGCCATCTTTGTCCTTGGCTTTCAGTAATTTGATAGTAATGTGTCTTAGTTTGGATCCCTTTGTATTAATTCTACTTGGATTTCATTGAGCTTCTTCAGTGCATAAATTCATGTTTTTCATCACATTTTGGAAGTTTTTCTGCCATTATATCTTCAAATAGTTTTCCTCTCTCTTCCTCTTTTTTTTTTTTTTTTTTTATAGGTCCTCTTCACGGTGTTCCACAAGTCCTTAGTCTCTATTCACTTTTTGTCATTATTTTTTCTCTCTCCTACTCAGGCTAAATAATTGCAATTGTCCTATTTTTCAAGTTTGCCAATTGTTTCTTTGCCTGCTCAAATCTGCTATCGAAATCTTCTAGTTTTAAAAATTATTTATTATATTTTTTAATTCCAGAATTTGTTTAGTTACTTTCTCTCCAGTTAGATATTGCTATCTTATATCCACTAATCATTACTTACTCTTTTACTAAAATGTTATGTACATTATAAAATTCATGGTTCAAAGTAATTGGGTGGGAAAAATGGTGGACTGCCTCCTCTACATGCTCCTATTTTTGGAAAAATATATTTATGATACATTTGATCTTTTCTTAATGCTATGTCTCTTATTTTGATGGGCAACTTTATAGTGCTAACTCCCCACTCCTACACCCCTCTACCACTTAAAAGCTTATATAGTCATTGTTATACTGTGATGGGTTAACTATTTGCATTGAAATTATAGAATTTTGTATTACTACCGCATAGAAGCAGGTACACACTTATTTTAGGTTGATTTCTCTTAGGCACCATTATATACTGTTAAATGTTTTAATATTTATAAATTTTCTATTTTACTATATTCTTAATGTTGTAAGAATGGAATTCGAGTTTATTATTTGCCTCAATTATAAGTTTCTGCTTTATGATATTTTAAAAATTGTAGTAGACTCCAAACACATGTTTAGTCTTTAACACAGTCCAGAAATATTATATCAATATGTGTGTTTGTTCTTGACTGCTATCTTATACCAATGATATGCTTGTTTTTGATTACTGCAAAATTTTTAAGTAATCTCTATTTATCTTCAGATAAATATTTCATAAATTAATATGCTTAAAAAAATGCTTAACAAGTGTAAATTCTTAGAAACTGAAATTGAAGCCCATTCACTTTGGATTCTGATTTATATTAATCAGTAATTGAATTGATTTATTCTATTGCTCTCTAGAAGAGTACCCACAATTCCTTCAAACCCTAAAAATAGTTGCTTAAATAAAAACAGCTTCTGCCTCATTGTCTTATTATCAACTTGGAATTTTGGATCTTATGAAAGAACTGAATTCCGTTGCCACATATTGAGATCAGAATATGGAACTCTGTTTGAAATCATTAACTTTAAAACTGACCCTGACTCACTTTAAGATCAGATCCAAAGACATATACATTCAGTTGGCTCTTGGAGACCCCTTGGATATGGCACATAAACCTCAAATTCATCAAGTTCAAGTTGCACTCATCCCAACACCACCAACCACCTTCTCCTAAAACCAACAAGTGAACAAACAAACCATAATTTTTTTGATCCTTTATCAATTCAGATAGCAGTTTGTATTGGAAGTAAGTTTCAACTCTCTCACGGTCTAGAAAGAGAACATTTCGGAGGTAGGGCAATGACTTATTTTCAGGACCATGTGCAAATGATAAAACAAGTAGTTCTTTAATAAATATTCATTTAACTTATTAATATTTTAATAGCATAACTCTGACAGGATTCTTGAACAAAATTGGGGAGTAATGATTTGATTACTTGATAAAAGTATATCTATGTGCAAATGGGAGTATACCTCCATTTGTGTTGCATGTATGGATAACCCACTAACTTCTACAGTGTGCATAAAATGTATCAGAATATTAACACAAAAAACTCTATTACCTGCTGTGTCATGTATGTTCGAAGGCATTAGTCCTTCTTAACTTAATATTTTTTTACTTCTTAAGTACTGCAGACAAAAAGAAAAGTTTACATAGTTGCATGATTATTTCTCCTTAACTATAAATTAAATGTTCACTTTTTGTTACTAGCAAGTTGCTGACACACAGTGATATGTGACTGCTTTGTTAAATAGTGTTGATCATTTCTATCTACCTCACCAGGAGCACACAAGGGATAATGTGATGATTTATATGCAAAGAACTGCAAACTTTGCCTAGAGCAGTGGAGCAAATGCCAAATGTTTGCTAAGAGGATACCATTTTGCTCTGTAAACCTTCATCTAAAGTATGATAACAAATAAAATAAAATAATGTAAATATATTAATTTTGAGAATCAGTGATGAAGAGAAAAACTAAGGGGGGAAAAAACATTTGATGCTTAATATGAAGCAGTGGTCAGTTGTTTTCAAACTGAAGGAAGAGGGTGGTGAGGGAGAGTCTGACTCACATTCCCAAAGCAAAATTACTGAATTCCTAGTAGAGCTAGAAGGAGTACTTAACATATTGTAACATATTTATGCTTAAATTTAAAACAAACAAACAGAAAAAACCTTGTTGCCCTTAAGTTGATTCTGACTTATAGAGACCCTATAGGACAGAGTAGAACTGCCCCATTGGGTTTCCAAGGAACCACTGGTGGATTCAAACTGCAGACCTCTTCGTTAGCAGCTGTAGCTCTTAACCACTATGGAACCAGGGGCTCCATGCTTAAATAAAAAAAAAAAAAAAAATTTTTTTTTTTTAAAATAGCTCCCTACAAAAATAGGATCTAATAATATATTAAAGAAATCATTTGTCAGATAACAATGTGGGTTTATTTTAGAAAAGTGAGGGTGAGCCAATGTTATTAAGACATTTTACCAAATCATGTACCATTTCTTAGGTGAAAAATCATGTTTTTGATAAGCTACAGAACATATCTGTCAATATTTTTTTAGAGCTTTCCTTAACTTTCAAATTTAAACTTACACAGGGATTCTCATCTATTTTATCATATTTATTGTATGAATTCATTTATTTTTAATGCTGGTCGTGGGACAGGTATGCAGTACCTTTTCTCCATTCTCCATTTCTATTTTTCCAGCTGGCCACGGATAGAGTTGGGGTCACGTGATCAATAAATGCAGAACCAAAATGTCCAAGTTATCACTGGCTTCTGGAGAGACTCTTGTCACTGTGTAAGGCTCACACAAAAGTGGATTCTTTCTTTGAGTCAGACACCTTTAAATACTTTCCTAGTTCTGCTTGAGGTGACTGCCTTATTCTGCCCGGGCAAGCTAACTCCTTTATAGAGATTGTAGAACATTAATCTACGTGTGATATTGCAACCAACTTTACAAAGAAATGCAGGCTTTTATACTTACACAAAATTTACTGTCTTACGATTAACACAAATGAATTTCTCCCATTTGTAACGGAAATATGTATCTTGTGCCTGTTTCACCATTGTACTTTGGAAGCAGTTAACTTGCATTCCAGGTTTCAAGGGTTCACAGATAAAGAGGAATTTTGCCCCAGGATGGAATTTGAACTTGGAGTTAAGAATTTTGGGATGGTATGACAGGGTGAAATTGTTTTACATGAGGCAAGGGCATGAATTTTGGTGGGCCAAAGGGTGGAATGGAGCCCTGGTAGTTTGGTGTTTAAGAGCTTGGCTGCTAACCAAAAGGTCGGCTGCTCAAATCTAGCAGGTCATTCTTTGGAAAACCTATGGGGCAGCTCCAGTCTGTCTTATAGAGTTGCTGTGAGTTGGCATCAACGCAATGGCAATAGATTTTTGGTTTGGTTTAAAGGGTAGGTTGTCATGTATCGAATTGTGTCCCCCCAAAATGTGTGTCAACTTGGCTAGGCCAAGAGTAGTTGTCCTCTATTTTATGGTCTGATTATCCTCCGTTTTGTGATGTGTTGTAAATCCTAGCCTCTATGCCTATGGTTATAGCTCCATTTGAAAGTGAGCTATCCTTTAGACTAATAAAGCAAGCTTAGGTCAAGTTAATGAGGATTAGGGTGGAATGCAACACCCTTATTCAAGTCACAGCCCTGATCTGAAAGAAGTAGAGTTTCCCTGGGGTGTGACCTGCATCACCTTTTTATCTTATGAGAGATAAAATGAAAGAAAATCTGGCAAAATAGAGGGAACCTGCTACCACCAAGAAAGAAGAGCTAGGAGTGGAGTGCATCCTTTGGACCTGGGGTCCCTGCACTCAGAAACTTCTAGATCCAGGGAAAGATCGATTGCAAGACATCTGGAGATTTCCAAGGAAAATTGGGACCACAGATGTTGAAAGGAGACAAAGATCTTCCCCCAGAGCCAACAGAGGGAGAAGGCCTTCCACTAGAGCTGGTGCCCTGAATTCAGACTTCTAGCCTCCTAAATGGTGAGAGAATAAATTTGTTTATTAAAGCCATCCACTTTTATTTCTGTTATAATAGCACTAGATATTTAAGACAGAATTTGTTTTAAATTGAGGGGTGCACTTAAATTGAGGGATACACATACCGAAAGTTATGCTTCAATTTAGTCATCTTAACCAAACACTAGTTATCAATAAAATTTGATATGTTTAAATATTAAACATCTGCTTGGATTAACAAAAATAATCAGCATCCCTTCTGAATACTTACACCATCATAAAGAGTAGGAAGCCTGTAAGTATACATATATAATACAATAGGTATCAATCCCAATATTTCCCTGAAATGAGCAACCAAGAAGCAGTCCTACAACTGTGGTTCCTTGACATTCGTCTAGTACTTTGTTATTATGTCAATTTTTTCTCTGGATGCGTAAAATTGATTTTATGGTCGGGAATTCCTTAAATTCCAAGCTCCCCTGACATTAGGTCTTTTCTTTGCTTTTTTTTTTTTTCTGCTGATGTAAACCATCAATACAAATAACAAATGCAATAAATAAATATATCAGGTATACCAAGTGCACACTGCATGGCCAATCTTATTCTAAATATATTAATATATGAACACATGTATCCGTTAAAGCACTTTGATGATGTAAATTTTATTTTGTTGTTGTTGTTGTTGCTATTTTACAGATAAGAAATTCCAGACATAGAGAGGTTAAGCAAATTCTGAAATCAAAGAACTAGTTAGGTGTGGAGCTGGATTTTACCACAGTCTGATACTAACCCTTACACATCTAAGCTCTGTATTATACTGCCTAAAAAAAAAAAAAAAAATACTGCCTAGTGAAGAATAAATTAAAATTAATTATTAGGGAAAGATAAGATATTTTAAATGAGTATGAATACTGAATTATGTAATATATATTAGGTAGTGAGGTTTATTACCTTAACAAATACATAAGATAACTCAGTGTGCTATAAAATGAAAGCATCAATTAATTAATGGATATGCCATTAGGGATTAAGAGCTCTATTCATTATTTGTTAAGCATTTATTGTACTCCAATAATTTTCTGAGTCATTAAAACCAATATATCCTTTGATATATTAAATAGTCTTAAAACATGGATTTTTTTATCTCCATATTTGCAAATGAGAAAAATGAGAGTAAAGGTAGTTAAAAGGCATTTTTTTCCCCTGTGAAACGCTGATATCAATAACCTTTTATTAATAGGCTTGGCACCTATTAATTAATTCACCATGTATTTATTTCTGTCTTTTTCTATTAGGAAATCAAAGGTTTCAACAACAATATTTCAGTGTTAACTACTGTTCTCAACAAAATTATTGTGCATTTTTCTAGGAAAAAAAATGAACTAAATTTCACATTCTAGTAACGAGTAGACATGTGAAACTTGCAAAGTTCCTGTGATATAGTTTCATTGAAAAGCTTTTTTTAGGTGGCTTCTGAAAATGGTTAATGAACACCACAAGGGAACTTTCCAGTTCTGATTACATGAAGACCAGGATTATGGTTACTTGTCACCTCCTGTCTTCATGGTTAGAGAGAAATTCTATAAGCAATCACAGCAGTCCTTCACACTAAACATGAAAGAAATGTGTGTCTGGAATCCCATTATCAAGATTTCTAAATCTCAAGAGGTATATGATAGAGAATATTATATCACATATCAAAATCAAAACTAAATTCATTTCCGTGGAGTCAGTTCTGACTCATGGTGACCCATGTGTTACAGAAGAGAAATTCTGTAGGATTTTCTTGACCGTAATCTTCATGGAGACACTGGTGGTATAGTGGTTAAGTGCTACGGCTGCTAACCAAAAGGTTGGCAGTTCAAATCTACCAGGCACTCCTTGGAAACTCTATGGGGCAGTTCTACTCTGTCCTATAGGGTCACTATGAGTTGGAATCAACTCAACAACAACGGGTATGGATATAATCTTCAAGGAAGTAGATCACCAGGCCTTTCTTTTGTGACAATCTTTAGGTTAGCAGTTGATCACAAATTGCTTGTGCCACCAGGACCTATATTACATAAAAAAAAAAAGAGGCTTAAGATTATATTCAGATAATACTGCCTTTTTTTTTTTTTTTAGTTAGGAATAATTATTACTTCAAAAATTTGGAGTAATGCAAACAAGGAAGTTACTGCTGATTTGACAAGTGTCCAAGGCATAAATCCAAGATAATACAACGAAAAATGTATGATAAAATCAGATTTCTAAAACTCACAATAAGTTGTTACAAATAAACATATATCATGAAAGTGACTTGCTGTGTGTTGGACTGTGGGTAAATTGCTTCCCCTCTCTGGACTGCGTTCATTTTATTTGCTTATACAATTTGGGATACAGATCTGCTGATATTTAAGTGGTATAAACATTTTCTAAGTCTATAATTGTACAAATGAGAACCATTTGTTCTCTTCAGGAGTTTAATTTCCAATCCATTACCCTTCCAGAGTCTATCAATGATGTTTATGACAAAAATTCACATACAGTCCCCTCATGGCTAAATATTACAAAGTTAGATTTTAGTTATGTTGTCGTGAAACCTGCTTTAATAAAGTTCCAAACTCCTGGTTTTTGTTTTCACATTTTTTTTTTTAAGCTCAATAAGAATGATTTTTCATCTTCTGCCTGATGTAATGAAACCTTTCAGCTTGTCTGGAACCAGCAAGTGCATTTCATTGTTTCACTCTTTACTGTGTGAAAATTTAAAAGGAAAATTATTTAAACTTATTGTTCTGATCCACTTTCAGAGGCCTCTTCCATGTCTTTGCAAGTGTTTTGGTAATATTTGGAAAATATACATAACTTCAGTCATTGACTACCAGTGGACAAGCAATAATAATCTGGGAAATAATGAGATAAAATTTGAGGTGCTCAATCTACAAGGTATATAAAAGAGTACTTCCCCAACCACAGAGAAATTGACAGATAGCAGGCGGGGCTTGTAAGGGTTCAAGGATCCATGTTAGCCACCTCCCTGCTTGGGTCTTCTCCCTTCTGCTGCTTCAGCTTCTGCTTCTCCTCCTCCTCAACCTTTTTTTTCTGATTCTTATCCTCCTACTCCTTCTCCTTTTTCTTCTTCTTCTCATGGTTTATGTTTGTTGGAAATGTTCCTCAGGGACACAAACAGTTTGCACTTGAGTACTAACCAAACGGTTGCCAGTTCAAACCCACCCATCGGTAGCAGAGAACAAAGGCCTGGTGATATGCTTCCATAAAGACCGTATCCAGGAAAACCCTGTGGATCTTTAACGACCTGTTGAGCACCTTTCCTGGACATAATTGAAACAAGATGACCCTCACTATTGCTGGTAGCATAACTTTGTCTTTTATCCCTTTTTCCTTCCTTGCATATTTGAATGGAGCATTGTAGGTGGGAGACAAAAAGGGTGATATTTACAACGTTTAACAATTTGAGAGGAAAGAACACTTGCACATCAAAACTGAAACTATGTATCCCTGGAGCAGGATTATGGTGAACGACTCTTTATTGGGTAGTTGATTACAGGACATTTCCTGGGTCAAGGGAGTGTGAGCACTTGAGCTGTTTACCAACTTGCACACAAATATTTAAAAATGTAAATAATGTGTAGGAGTTCATCAGCACATATCAGCTGAATATCAGTTTTGATAATAAGAAAGTCTAAACTATTAATAATTTTAAAGTTTTTTTTTCCCCAAGCTATGGAGATTTATAATTTAATTAATTAACCCTGCTTAAATGTAAATATTTATAATGTAGAAAGGGCTGAGTTTTAAGGTCCCGAAACATCCTCCAGGCAAAGGCTAGAAGAAAGCAAAGGAAGCTTTTTTTTTTATATAATTTTTATTGTGCTTTAAGTGAAAGTTTACAAATTAAGTCATTCTCTCACACAAAAACATATATACACCTTGCTACACACTCCCAATTACTCTCCCCCTAATGATACAGCCCGCTCCCTCCCTCCACTCTCTCTTTTCATATCCACTTTGCCAGCTTCTAACCCCCTCCACCCTCTCATCTCCCCTCCAGGTAGGAGATACCAACATAGTCTCAAGTGTCCACCTGATCCAAGCAGTTCATTCCTCACAAGCATCCCTCTCCAACCCATTGTTCAGCCCAATCCATGTCTGAAGAGTTGACTTCGGGAATGGTTCCTGTCCTGTGGCAACAGAAGGTCTGGGGGCCATGACCACCGGGGTCCTTCTAGTCTCAGTCA
The DNA here is from genome assembly GCF_024166365.1 of Elephas maximus indicus. NCBI lineage: Eukaryota > Metazoa > Chordata > Mammalia > Proboscidea > Elephantidae > Elephas > Elephas maximus. The sequence goes on from NC_064835.1 coordinate 51,836,359, forward strand.
GACCATTAAGTCTGGTCTTTTTATGAGTATTTGGGGTCTGCATCCCACTGCTCTGCAAAGGAAGATTTTTGATCACATCTGTCTTACCACAAAGGTCCCACATTTGAATAAATTAGAAGTTTTGTTCAGTAACAAAACTTGTACACATTCATGAATATGACACTTCATGAATTGAAAAAGACTGTAAATGTATTTTTGAATGCTTAAGGTGAGTCCATTAAAGACAAATAAAGGCCAACCTTAAGCTAGGAGACTTATGCTACTGAGGCAATTTCTCAAGTAGAAATGTTCCTTTTCACCACAAAAGATCATGAATTCTTGCAATTTTCTACAATGTATAATACTGTGATAGCTGCTTTCTCATGCAATCTATTTTAAAATATATATTTCTCAACAAAACATTTGGCAACTAATTTATAATTATTAATTTTACAATTTAACAATTCAGGTCCAAATAATTGTAATCAACCTGAATGATAACATAACGAAAAACCTTTGTCAGGGAAACAAATCATTGTTAACTCATACGGTAGACCAGAAAGTAAGTTCAGCTGGTGCTCTGTCTACAACATGTTCATATGTTGGTAGAATTAGGGAATGACATTTATTTGGCTTTTGTTTTGATTCTAAATAAAATGTGTTCAGTATCAGGTGCAACATACAAAGAGATAATGTGTGGGTGATTTTAGTAGAGTTCCTGGTACCAGTGGGTACTTTCTGATTGAAAACTTTATGAATGTTGGTTTGCCTTTGCAAGATATAGATGTCAAAGTAGTATTACCAAACGCTCCATAACACGGTTTTGGACTGTTTACTCTATAGAACCCATAAAGTGAATTTTATTTTCAGTCTGAATATTTGATCAAACTGTATTCATTAGCTAATAAATAAGACTGTAAAAAAAAAATTTTTTTTGATTCTTTGAAATTTCTAAAATCTTTTAATATTGGTAAAATAATGAATTTCACATCCTTCAAACATGGCTTATGATAAAACTCTTTATCTAGAATATTCAAACCAAAAACTTATTTTATCCTCCCTGTATGTCATCCCCAAATTTTACTCTTATTTTTTAACTTCTCTCTGTTTTTCTTTTCCTTCCTTTTCTTGGATAGAAACATTGCTCAAATAATTTCATTAGGTTTTGGTAACATTTTAACTTCAAAGAGCTCTTTATAATTTCCAAAGGTCCCTGTACCACTTACCTAGCATTCCTGTGTGTGTTTGTAGATGTATGTTTGTGTACATACATATGGCTTACAATCGTGCATATATAATAAGTATAATATAAAGCATAATATTTTTCACAGATTTGTATACATAAAGTGCATATAATAAATAGATTGCGGAACATATGCACATGCACACACACATACCAAGTATCAATTATTGATACAAGTGTTTTAAGATTTTATTTCATTTTTCTTCTCAGGAAACCCATGTGAGTTAGATCATTATACATTTATTTAATATATAAAAGCACAAATTTTCATCGATAGCTTGCTTTTTAGTACAAATAGTCAGCAGGACAGCTTATTTTAATCAATACTTCTAAATCAAGCACTCATTCCATTCTACATAACTTTACTCACTAAAGCCCTATATGGTAAGTCAAACTTATGCTCCTGGCACCGTTTTATAGATAAACATATGGAAAAATATAAATAGTAGCAGTCCAATAGTCCAACAGAAAGTCTGAGGAAGATCTGAAATTAGACCACAAATTTTCTAGCTTTGAATCTCAGTGTCTACAGTTAGCTCACACGATATCTGCAGGCATAGAAATGGAATTCCCAGTAAGCTATGTGAACACTTGGATCATCTCTATCTCCGAGTGTAGGAACCAGGTCTAGAACACCTGACAAGGACAGAGTCGGAATGCCTGTCAGGAACCAGTTCTACCACACCTGTCATGGGCCTAAAATTCAGCTTTAATTTCAATTTATTTCCCCTCATTTTGTAAGTTTAAATTGGAGATTATTCACTCCTATGTAATTCTGGCTGGATACTAGGGGAAAAAAAATGATCTTTTTTTTTTTTTTATCTGTTCTATAATAGAAATAATAAATCTTGGGTTTAGAAACCAAAACTCAGCAAACCAAACTTATTTATTATTTAAGGTACAGCTAAAACAATGAAGTATTTATGAGCATACCCTCTTATGCCCACTGCATTTGTAAAGAATTCAAATAGGAACTGCTCTTAGCATCCACTGGGAGTCTGAGAGAGAGAGCTAACTCTGAGCATGAAGACCTTTTTTTTTGAACAAAAGATAGAAGTCAAACTTCTATATTGTAGGTCAGAGAAAATTTCAGTTGGCCAGAATAGGGTGAAAAAAGAAGACTTTCATGAGTTTAATTCACCAGAGAACAAAAGATTTGTATGAAAATACCTTTTTTGTGTTTCCCTTTCTCAAAATATTTTTAATTGTTTAAATTTACTTTATGGCTGCAGGTCAGTTAACACTAATGAATGTAAATGCTTTTGAGGGTGAGGATCAGAGTTGCAAGATGGAAATTTGAATATCTTCTCTAGAGCTGGACTCAGGAAGAAGCAGGACTGAAAAGCAAATTTGCTCTTTGACCTTGAGAATGATTACTTACCTCTGGAGGCATTTACTTTTCCAATGCATAAAATTAAAATACTGAACCAGAAAAATTTTTAGGGTTTTCCTAGCACTAACATGTATGACTTTATGATTTTACTATATTATGGGTACATGCAGCTTTGAACAATGTTAAGAAGGAAAAATAATATGGAAACAGATATTGTTTACATTTTTAAAAAAATTACAACCTTATTTAAAAACTAGCAACTTTAGAATATTGTAGACATATAAATTGTTTAATTGGCTAGCTGCCAAACTCAGTCCCATCTAAAAGGCGGAAATGAACCCTACAGTTTTTACCATGGTTTTTGAAGAAGTTATTTTGAGTATCTTAAACTAGTAAGGCAAATGGGAAGAAAGTTTTTCTTTTAAAACACTGTAATACCTCCAGCTGTGCTGTAGGAAAAATGAAACCAAAGATCTGATGTGCAATCGCTGTTAACATGTGGGCATTTTGAAGAATAATGGGCTCATTCAGAGAAAACGTTAACAGCAGTGTCTGAGAATGTCTTTAAAATATGAAAATCACACTTGGGCAAATTTGGACGCTATTCCTTAGAACAGAGAATATGCAGGGAAATCTACTATTCTGTGCTTAATACTTATTCTGAGGATATTTTTAAAAGAACAGAATTATGTCTTGTGGGAATTGTTATTCATATACATACATGTATTCATTAAGGGCTGAATAATATTGTTCAAAAATATTTTTTAATCTGGTTTAGTAATTGAGGCTGATAAAATTTTACATAATCTGTCTTTTGTTTTTGAGATGACTCAAACATATGACTTTGAGGAGGTGATTTAACGTTCCTTTTCAAACACGTGAAGGAAGATGACGTGGAAAATGGTTTCTAGTTATTATTATTATGTTTATTCCTATTTATGGGAATCCTTATGGATGGAATGAATAAAATGAGACATTGCCATAAAATGGGGAAAGACTAGAGGATGTTGTACTCACTGAATAAAGGAATATTTGTATTGAAGAGTGGCTGAAATCACCTGGGTTCCCAGTTAGCTGCTAGACTTATTTGCAGAGAGAGGTAATTTGCCCAAGTTCCAATAGAGAGTTGATAGCAGAGCAGAGATCTAAGCAAAACCTAGTTTCATGAATCCCTATCCGAGTCCTTATTCTGTGAAACCACAGAATTTTCTTAATTTATTTAAGTTGCATACAAGCGTGTTGTAAGCTGCGGTTAATCACCTCATGGCAGTGAACACCAGTAATAAGTTTGCTTATCAATAATACCAAAACCACTCTTTAGCATCATTCTTTTGTGTAAATACAAAAGGTGGATGCCTATATAATACTATTTGAAGGTGCCCAAGTTCCTTCACTAACACACTTCTGCCTATGACTTATAATAAAAACTGATCTTACCAGTAGCTCATGTTTTTAACCCTAACCTGGAAACCACTATTATTATGTAAAAGCAACAGCTTATATGGACACAGAATTAATACATGAGTAATACCAATGGAGGTATTTATCAGATTGCTTAGCCTCAGAAAGCAGAACTTTAGAGAATGAGGCATAGAGAAAGTGAGTTGTGGATGATCAAATTTCCTCGGGGGAAGGAGTATGATACTAGGTTCTATCAGACATAGTCTTATGTTCGTAATTTAAGGAACATTAGAAAGATGATTTCCCACTAGTTTATTATTGGCATCAAATTTTCACACTTAGATATTAATTCAGTTTAACGAAACATTGCTCTTTTCCTTCTGGCTTCATTTACGAAATTATTATGGACATTACATAGACTTAGAAAATTAAAACTACCACTGCAATGCAATTCTGGTTCTGCTACTACCTCACTCTAGATATTTACAGGTTGCTTGAACTCTTTGAAACACAATTCTCTCTTATATAAACCAAGAATGATAATAATACCTAACTTGACTGGTTATTTAACTGGGTATTATTAGGATCAGATATAATAATACATAAAAATAATACATATAAAGTGCTAAATACAACAGATTGTCAGGCATTTTGGGTGGATTTCTTCCAGTCTTCCAAGATTGGCACTATCATCATTTCTCTTTCATAGATCACTAAACTGAGGTTAAATAACATTTCTCAGGTGATGCAGCTAATAAGTGACAGGCCCAAGGATTATCACCAGGTCTGACTTCAAAGTTGATGTATCTAATCTCTTTGCCATGCTCCTTCTCACAAAGACTGACACGGAACAGGTGCCTAGAAAGAGTACAGAGGAAAGACGTGGAAGCCTGAACCA